>NW_028300899.1:1745000-1930000 GCF_049000335.1 Polistes dominula
CCTTACGACTGCAGTTACTCCGTTTCTGGAAGAAACGCAGGTTCTCCAAGATGTCAACCGGAAAGGACTGTACCACCGGTTGCACAGAAAAAACATCAAATGTTCGCCAAACGATATTTCCAAGAGCAAGGCACCGGTTCGTAAAAAATATTGTCATATTTAGCTAAACATAATAATTCGAATGTATAATAAGTCTTGGAAATTATCTTCCAATGAAATGATTTAACAAAATAACATTTTTTTTTTCCTATTATCTTATCGCGTTGCATAAAATCTTTGACGTCTCTACTTGATCAGTATCTTGTTTTCTTTTTTTTTCCCCCCCCGCGTAAATCGCTGATACATTCAAGACATAATATTTAAATGAAAATGATCTTAAATCTGTTTATTTGTATGTTTTTTTATTAAAATTAAAATATTTTTTCTAGGATCACCTTTAGGAGGAACGGCACATCCTACCACTCCTATGAAATATGAATACGATTCGCATACGGTCGGTGCTGGGGCACCGGGTAATGCTTATTCCGGACCAATAGAAGGTGCAGCCGGGCCACAATCTGAAATTAAATATAGTTGCAGTGTTGACTTCACTCGCCATCAATCTGGTAATAATTTTTACTGTTTTTTATTTTTTATTTTTTTTTTAACTAATGAGATCTAACAAGTAGATTATGAAAATGTTGTTAATGATATCACTGATTAACAATATTAATATTATTTTAGGGCGATCAGCAATTGAGCACGTTCATCATAATCATACTTATCACCTACCCGCTGAAAGTTCAGGATCTCTTCAACGTCCCCTTTCTCGTGATAAGAAAGGTACTACTACAATATTTCAAAGTCTCGTAATGATTATTTAACGTATGTGATTAAATTTCATTATTATAATTAATTTTTATCCGATGACTTTTTTGTTGGGAAAAATTTAGTACGGAAAAACGAGAGCGACGAACATTTGACGCGAGACGAGAAACGTGCAAGAGCGTTAAACGTACCAATTCCAGTGAACGACATTATTAATTTACCTATGGACGAATTTAATGAACGCCTTAGCAAATACGACTTAAGTGAAGCACAGTTATCTTTGATACGTGATATCAGAAGGCGAGGCAAAAATAAGGTGGCAGCGCAGAATTGTCGAAAACGAAAACTCGATCAAATTATCAGTCTTGCCGACGAAGTTAAAGAGATGCGCGATCGCAAGTTGAGACTCATTCGGGAACATGATTTTATGCTTCTCGAAAGACAACGCGTTAAAGACAAGTTCAGTCAACTTTATCGCCACGTATTCCAGGTCAGCTGAGAGAATTATTAATATGCGATAATGTCTACTTATTTTTCCTATCTTATTTTATCTTAATATTATCTTTTTGTTAAAATATTATTTATATTATATTATATTTAACGTATATATTTTTATTAATATCCAATAATATAGAAATAATCAGAGAAATGAATTTCATTGTGATAAGATCATTTGTAATTATCAATAAGTACAATATTAAATAGATAATTATAATGTTTCAGTCTCTTCGAGATCCCGATGGTAATCAATACCATCCATACGAATATAGTCTTCAGCAATCCGCTGATGGGAATGTTTTGTTGGTACCAAGAAATCAAACAAATCCTCATCATCCGTGCCCTTCATCCATGGAACCGAAGACGAAGCCAGATCCTGAACACAAGGAATGAAACTGTCAAAGGATCATATTAAAAACTATTGGTTAATTAGCGCTGTTTAATATAGCGAAACGTCAATAAGGGCGTAAATTCAAATGTTAACGATGATGTTAACTAAAAGCTTCGTGTTAAAACCAGAGAAACATATTTGCAATACAATCCTTTTGTCGAATGGACGACTTCATAACTTCGCATTTGACATACTTTGCATGCTATTCGATTGAACAACGAATTTGCTAAAAAATCGCGTATTAAACTTATCGCTATTTATCATATTACACAATATAACTATATATATATATATATATATATATATTTATATAATATATATATAAATAAATGTGTACGTTTATCGTGTACATATTTATTAAAAATGTCGAGGATTTTAATTAAAAAGAAACAAGCAAGAAAAAAGATTTATAATTTAGGTCATATAATGACCAAAACAGATGCTACAATTTCAAACGTAACATATACGTATATGTTATTTACATTGAATATATCTTATCGATAAAACTTACATCAAATGTTATATATATTATTATATTATAAATCTAAATAATAATAATATATATATACGTATTATATATGTTTCTTTTCTCAACCAGCAGTTTCGAGTGTAACAAAACAATATTCTATAAACCTGAAGGCCGATGTTTCTCATGTGCACCAGTCTTCTTCATATAGATTTGGAGAATTTATATATATATAAATTTGTATGAAATAAGATTATTTGTGTACCTTCTTTTGTTCCAGCGATTATTATGATTTTGTTTATTTTTTTTTTTTTTATCGTCATCAGTACGATCGTTTACGAAAGAGGTGTTTACGTGTTCACTTCTCAACTACCTCCATAACTTTGTATGCTAAATTATCACCCTGAAAATTTGCATATTGTTAAAAACGAATAAAACAAGCACGATGGTAAAGTGTCCTAAGAACAGAAAAAGTAAAAGTTAAATGAACTTGCACAACGGACGACAGACTTAATAACGATGATTACTTTTTGACTTGATTTTATTATTACTGATGTGAGTTTAAAAATGCTCAACTTTTTCGTGTAAATTATATAGAAATTATATAGAATCACCACGATCTAATTGATGCGCAATTGATCTCTTATTCCAGTACTCTTCTTCCTGCTTTATACTTAGGATACATATAATAAGTAACTTTACCAAGTGCAAGTACGCACTGTTGTACTTCTTTCACAATAAGTGATTACATTATTGTCTTTTTATTCCTTTGCCCTAAAAAAGCAAAAGGTTTATTATAACATTTCGATGCAATTGTATTATTATCAAGAAATATTAAATGTAACAATTTCATCGAAATGTGTGATTAGTTAATGCAAGCCATCGATTTTATGACTGCAATTTAAAATGCATTAAAAGGCCAAAATCCTATGCGTTATTCGCACGATTTATCAATATAATATGCGTAAATTGTTAATAAAAAGAAGTAATTTTTTTTTTTAACAAAAGATATATAATAAATAATTATGCGAATAATACATGGACTATAGATTAAAGATTTTTTTAAGTCACAATTATGCTCCATTCGAGGATTATTCAACAGACAGACAGATATCACTGTTCAAAGATTATGCTTTGGAGAATAATTCTAATGCAAAGTAATATCTGCATTTAAATGAGAATAAAGTAAACAAAATATTGGGTGATAAAAGGCAAATGATTAAGAGACATTGCTTCTTAAGTATTGCAAAGTTATTTAAAATTTGGTCTGTAAAATGCATTGATTTTTCACACATAACAGTAATGTCGCTTTGAAAAAATGTTTTTAAACTGTTCAGATAATATGCGTAATATATAAGAAGCTATATATACGATTTAAGAAATAATACAATCTTGTGAGTATATCAAAGACGATATATAAAGCTGTACTGCTACAATATTGAGTATTCATTAACAAAAAAAAAAAAATAAAAATAAATAAATACGAACAAACAATAAATACAGATATTTTTATAAAATAAGGGGTAAAAAATGTTCGAGTATTTCACATTTGCCTTTTTATGTATATATCGATGTAGTTAGTATAATTTTCTATAAATATTATAAATATTAAATAAGACATATATATATATATATATACATATATATGTATTTATGTATATGCTTACTTGTATATATAAATACATATATACAAGAAAAGTAATAATTGAATATATATTGTAACATTAAACAACAAACGAAAACAAAAAGTTTATGTCGATAATTAATAATAATTATATTATTAATAATAATAATAATAATAATAATAATAGTAATAATTATAATATAATAATAATATAATAATTATAATGATAATAATGATAACGATAATGATAATAAGAATAATAATAGTAATTATAATAATCAGTCCTTTATTAACATTTACATGCACGATTATATTCATACTACTGGGTGTAGGATGCCTTTTGCTGTACCGTACTTTGCAAGCAGAGAATTTTACCATTGAAATTCTTATGATAACTATATACACAACAAAAACTCTGCTTTGCCATTGTATAAATAAAAAACCAGATTTGTACGGAATCGCATAAATACATTCAAGATCTCCATCTGTCATTAAATTTCTATATTGTATAAATAAATTGAATAAATCACTGGGGAAAGTACCACAATAGTTTGTATGCTTACATCTAAAAGAAGAGACCTTTTTCAAATATATATATATATATATTATATATATATATATATATATATAAAATAATATATTTTTATGACAAATTTGAATATATAAATAGTCTTACAATTAATTAAATATATAGAATAATGTATATATGTTACTGTAAAATTTTTAAATTTCAGCCTTTCACGGTATATATAAACAAAACAAATGAATAAGAGAATCGCTTGATTTAATTATTTTAATATGTTTGAAATTTCATCATTTACGCGGTTAAATCAACATCCAATAAGATTACACCTGCCATAATATTTGATTGTTACGTGACATCAAAGATTCAATCTTATTCTGACCTTTAAAGATGCAATATGTATTTTACTTATAGAAATACACACATAAAGCAGGCAAGCCAGCATAAAACCTGTTGGCGAAATAAAAAGAGATAGAACATGGGAGGTTGATGTGTTCTCTCTCTAACTTACGCTGAGCGGCGCATGCGCATTAGTCTGCTAGTAGAGGTTAATGCGCATGCGCCGGTACCGCATGAGTTAGAGAGAGACAACATCAACCTTTCGTTTTTTGTTATATTCATGCAGAGACATCATGTAATATCTCTATGATTTTACTTTGATGTTTTTTTTGTAAGGAAACCGTGTTATAGGATGCCATGTGTAGGAGGGCTACTTGTACTTATTTTTGCCACTAGGGCGGCGTGGTGATCACCTCAATCATAGTAACGTCACAATAAACCATTGAGCATTGCATACATGTGATGTACTAAGCAACTACAGCGCACTCTAGAATAAAACTTTATTTGTTCCATATTTTGGGGATACATTATACACAGTACATCGTTCTCCTTTGTATCTAACTTCTTGTTATAAATTATTATAAACGTAAATAATATACCGAGCTAATTGGCTGCGTCTAATGTGTTTTGTTTCATTTTTTAGTTAATAATTGTAACACGAGATTGATGATTCTAAATATTATTTATTTAATATTTAACGAATTATTGAACAAATTATTAATCTGTGAATTATATATAAATTGTGGATTTTTATTGAAGAACTGTCGGTAAGGACGAACCATATAACTGGAAGTGGAGAAAAATCTCCATTCCAAATCTATCTTCCATATTGTACGTTCGTGATATTTAGCTTATTTACTAATGGCGACTAACTCATGGTTAAAACGTATTCAAAATGCAAAAAAAACTGCAATCATACAAAATGGTAAGATGACTTTTGTGTGTATTAATGTTTTATCATTATCCTTATTGAAAATCTTAACTTTTATTTTAATGATTTACCTTCGACATTGATTTGTATTTTCACGTGTTAGAGAGAGTAATAGTGTAACCTGAAAAATGTTTGATCAATAGTCAACTATTACATAGTCATAAGCTATTTAAATATAATTTATAATATTAATATTAATTTTGTATTAAAGTATGATAATCATGAGTAGAAATCTTAATTGCAAGTAATAATCATTGATATATTAAACATTAATCATTCCTATGTGTTTTATATTACATAATTTATCTTCAAAAAAAAAAAAGCATGTGGTTGCGAAAGAGTATTCTTATAAGATTATACACAGTTTTTATTCAATTTATATTTATATTTTATATAATTAAACAGGAAATAGGAAAGTTCATTTCCTAATGGAAGATGGCAAGGAAATGGTAGAAGAATATAATATGAATACAAATGTATTAGTACGCAGGGCGTGGAAAGAAAAAAAGATTTTACTGAGAACAACGCTGGTTGGATTGTGGAAGTAGGCGATCCAGAACCTAAATTAAATAATATAGAAACTTTTGGGATACAGGAAAGTTCCAACACTGTATGTACATTTTATTATTCGTTTTAAGAATCATATTTATAGAATTATATATTGTATGTAGGTACAATTAAATGTTATATTACACAAAATGTTTATATTCATATGATCAGACATCGATTAATCTGTACATTTTTATGCAATATTATTTAATTAATCTCTGGTACTATGATTTAAAGCATGTAGTTGTTGCATGTTGTATTCTTTAATACAATGATTGCTTCTTTGGCTTCTAAGATTCACCATGAGTAGTAGGACTCGTGTTCTCATGTTTGGTTTTGTAAAACATATCATGAGTTCCATGTATTGTTATAGTACTAAGGTTTATTTGATTTTATTATTTAGGAATCTAATATGTTGTATCAAAAAACATTTTAATAACGAATAGAAATATATTTTCAGCCATTTATTACTAGAAGAAATACGAGAACTGCTTTGGAATGGAGAATAAGGAATTTACCTTATCCGATATCTGTGTATTCAGTAACAGTGGAAAATGATGCTACTATTACTATACGTACAAGCAACAAAAAATATTTTAAGAAAATCAAAGTTCCAGATTTAGAACGTATTCATTTGAAGCCTGAACAAGATAGAATTACGTATACTCATCAATACAATACTCTTATTATCACGGTATGATATTATATCTTAGCTAATCATTGAAAATTTTGTTTAATTACAAAATAAGATTGAATATTTTTAGTATAAGAAACCACTCGAATTGTTGGACTTGGAGAAACAAGTATTAAAAGAAATTTTATCGTTGAAAGCAGCAAACGATGGAGAAGTACAGTGTCCGACTAGTTAATAAAAATGATTATTTTAATTATCCTTGACCCTGATCTTGTTTAAAAGTTAACAGAGTATTTCTAGCTTCTTCAAATATTTATTGTGAAGATTCAATATTTACTTTTGTGACAATTTTATTGTCTTTATATGTATATGTATATATATATATATATATATATATATATCTATTACGTAAGAAGTTTTCGGTGAGTATGCAAGATTACACGAATGAAAATTTTGCATTTTAAATTAAAGAATGTTAGGTATACTAGTCACTAACAAAATCTCAAAAATTCATAATATTATTTAAACAAATGATATACTTTATTAATGATAAGATAAAATAGATAATGAAACATATTTTTATATTATTTTTAAGAAGCGCTGTTAATATATATAAAAAAATTTATAGAAATTATTATTTATCAGAGATGAAAAAAAAAAAGAAACAGAGAAAAATTTGATTTATTATGTAATATATTTATAAATGTATGTATAGGTTAATTTTGAACATCAGCGATAGAGTAGATGTATTATATTTAAATAGTTAAATTCGTTCATTAATTTTTGTTTTGTTTTCGGAATAATTAGTACGTAAGAATATGTGTAAATATTACATTTTTGCGTATCGTTCGATAATAGTTTACTTTAAAGAATTGACCAATAATGCTTTAGCGAGTGAAGCTGTTGCGCGCGAAAATCGAGAGATCGATCGATCGTTCTGCGTCGCGGCGACCGTCTATCAGTGCGTTTGTCTGCTGCGTGCATGTGCTGTAGTTTTGTGATATTACGTTTCGGTATAGTGCTTTTGTAATTAAAGTGAAGATATATTTAATATAATTGCAATTATGGGAAAAACTGTGCCCGAGGGGTGAGTCTTAAATTACTTTTCTTTATCGAATTGGTGTTAAATAACGTCGAGGTAGCTACAAGTGCTTGTTTACGACAACGAAATGGAGGTCACATTGTTTTTGAGGTTAAGTCGTGATTCAACGTTCTGCGACACACGGCGCATACGATGCTCGTTAACATAATCTAGCTATCAACATTCTTGAACGGATAATTTGAAATATTTCATTATTTTCGTGTAATCATTAAAATATATTTTTGTGTGTGGATGTATTATCGAAAGGGGGAAGTGTGTGTTGCTTGACGCGACACATATACATGATAATTAACTGTATTATCGACCGATAAAAGTGTACGAATGTATTTTTTTCATATTTTCATTATAATTCGATTCTTTTGATCATTTTACCTGCAAGCATAAGAAATTATTTAACATTTGACAACATTTTGATTAGGTTTTATGTTCACAAATATTAAAATCTTTTTTTTCAATTTAATATAAGTAAGTAGTTTGAGAATTTTACGTTGAGAGGCGCTTAGATCGTTGAAAAAGAAAAGAAACCAAAATAAAAAAGAAAAAAAAAAGGAAAAGAAACATTGTTTACTTTAAATCGAATGATATTTTATCGATATTAGAAATAAAATATATCTTCTTTTTACAAAACACAATTGTTGTTATCGTAATAATAGAAAGAATGTATCTATCATATTTAAAATTAAAAAAACAAATATTTAAAAAGTAATTGCGATTGTAGAAAAATTTTGTGGAATACAAATTTCGAAAATTCTATCTAAAAATTGTGAGATTTTTTGATGATGAATATTAATAATAATTTCACGAGAAAATAATTCGCTTAAAATATCACATTTTTAGGTATACATTTGGACGTATAAACAAATTTTAATTGATTATTACTTTAACGTTATGGCGCTAATAAAATTTAAATTTATATATATTTAAATGAATGAATTAAATAAATTTGTCTAATATTTGATTTCTATGGTATATTACAGATGGCTCGAGTACAAACCGTATGGAGACGTGGTAAAGGGTACGAAGATTTTGCCGTTTAAAGTACCACTGAAAGAGGTAAATATGGTTATAAATCAATAAACATGTCTGATAATCTAGCGAAAAGAATTATTTGTAAAAAAAAAGAAAAAAGGAAAAACTTTTACCAAGGAAGAGAACAACACTTAAGTGTATTGCCGTTAAAATTCGACCTTTATTTCATCGATGAATCGAGCTATCGTAAATTTGTAAAAGTACATTAATGTTATCGTGTTTGTCAGTCTATAGGAGATCATCCGTTTGAATATTTCGAATAAAAGTAAGAACGAGAGAGATAGAGAGAGAGAGAGAGATATATATTGAGAATGGCGATCTTTCATGAGGAATGATTTTTTGTTGGAAAAATATTTGCTTCGAAAGATGTATAGATCATTTATAATTTGTTCTTTTCTTTTCTTTTCTTTTCTTTTTGTCTCCGTGTCTTAAAGAAATCTTCGTAATTTTATGTCCTCGTTGAGAAAGAGAATGTTCCGTCTCCGAAATTGTCGGCGTATGAATTTATAGATATTTCGCGTGAGCAGGCACGCGTTTACTTGGTTATCCGAAGGTCGCTTATTAGCATAGAAGGTGTATCGAATTTACGAAAGAGTGACTAATTAATATAGGATTCATGAGAAAGATAAAAAAAAAAAACAACAAAATTGCTCGAACAAATTAGTTTATAAAGGGGGTCACATTCGTTATAGCTATTTGCGTCAAATTTCTTTTATTAATTAATTATAAAAGTTAGTTGGGGGAGAGATTAAGGGTTAAAGGATAGAAATTTGATAAATTTTCAAGGATCATCTGGTACTACAGTAAAACGTGAAAATGGTGGTGTCACCACCCCCCCCACCCCCAACACCCCACGTATGATATATTTATCCTACGGATCGATATACCCCAACGCCTTTAGCGATAAATTGTTATGCGCGTTTCTATACTATTTTTCGAAGAATAAACTTCGATACATTTTATCCGGAAACCTTTAAAACTAGAGAGAGAGAGAGAGAGAGGGAGAGAAAGAAAGAAAGAAAGGAAGAAAGAGTAACGTGCATTCTTGACAAATAGAAGTGTTATTTCGTTTTCCTTGTTTATACGTTTGTTTACGCACTTAAGGGTAACCAGAAATGTCGCGTGGGTGGAGTCAACTCATAACTACCGAATTTCGATGCATATCGCGTATTACGTTTTACAGTTGATTCGATCTACTCGCTTACGAGAAAAATTATTTCCATTTGATTTCAAACCCCCCACCCACCCCCGCCCCCGCCCCCGCCCCCGCCCCCGCCCCCTACCCCTTATCAATGTTCTTTATCAATTCTAAATATTAAAATAGTCGATGTGTATTTGACATTTAACGTGGTGAACTATCCGAGTATCGTTAGAAGAATGCACCATACGTTTCGTATTTTATTTTATTTTATTTTTTTTTTTTCAAAAAGGATAGTCAATGGCCAGGTCCCACCCTCTCCTTTTTTTTAAACGTCGTGTCGTCGTTCCACGTTCTCTTTTTATCCTTTATCCCTCGCACTAAATCAAAGATCCTCTTCGCGGGGGGGTCCTGGCGGTTCTCTACTACGAGAAAGATAAGATCAAGTCGAATTCCTGAAACGAAGGATGCCGCAGGTACAACTCCCCCCACCCCACTAAACGCCCCCCCTCACCCCTCACCCCTCCCCGTTCTTTTACTTTTCTTTATTTTCTTTCTCTTCTTATTTTTTTGTTTGTTCCATTCTACCACGTACATGTACATGTAAAACAAAACTATACATTTATATAGACACACGTATGTATATGTTTATGTATTAGGTATGTATACTTATATATGCGTATATGTGTATGTATTATTTGTATACTTATTCATATCACACAACATGGAGAAAAAAGTTAACTTATTAATGGGAATCAACGAGTTCGTATTAATTTATCTGGAAATTTTAATTTATTCCATTTATAAGAGATACCACACACACAAAATGGTAGAATATATTTCATTAATATCTTTTTGTTTTTGTTGTTGTTGTTGTTGTTTTCCTTATTGCTTTAATAAAAAAATATTCGTAATTAAATAAAATGTTCTTGGACGATTCTTCTTCGAGATAATAAAAACACAACAAGTAAAAATTCGGTTAGATTTATTTTTTTTTTTTTACAACATAGGCTTGTTCAAACACAAGTATGAACACACAAAGGGAAGCAACAAAAAAAAATCGACATTGTAGGAAGCCCAAAGGTGGAAGTGTGCGTTAGCGAACGAAAGCAACACCCTAAAGTGAGATCTCATATCGAAAGGAAGCAAATTGCTACATTGTTATGTACGTCGACCCCCCATCCGCGAACCCGATATAAAGAAGCTTGACGTATGTTTCTCTACTCTTTCACAGTCGATATGCGCGATACTACGTTGGATTCGTTGAATACAACACCACCACCACCAATAACCGATTCTTTTGATTTTCCCCTTTTCTCATTCCATTGAAAAAGAAAAGAGAAAAAAAGAAAGAAAGCAAAATATTTCCATGCCGTTTACATTTTCTTCTGTCTGATGTATGGGGGGTTCATGCTGAGCAACCCATGGTCCTGGTGAGAGATCTCTCGACGGTTTTCTTTCTACGAGAGGGAAAAGGGGGCAATTCCTCCCTCCCCCCCCTTGTATCTTACTTTCCCTCTCTCTCTCTCTCTCTCTCTCTCTCCTTATCCACCTTTCTTTCCGTTCTTCGCGAATCTATCTATCGACGAGTTGCCACAGAAGAAATTATCACCAATAACTTTTGTTCTTCTTCTCTTTTCTTCCTCCTCCTCCTCCTCCTCCTCCTCCTCCTCCTCCTCCTCCTCCTTCTCTTTCAATCTTTTCGTTTTCTTTCATCGAGGTCAGAAAGGGCTAATTGAAAATTGGCTATCCCGTCGTTATCGATTTAAGACTCGTCTCATTTGCCACGTTGAATATGTTGATTATACCCAGAACGTTCTTCTTCTACCTCTCGGTAAACTCCTAATTGATGGCATCGCGGTGTCGACTTTCGCGGGGCATAAACCATTTTTATATCTTCGGCTTTAGCTCATTAAAGTACCGAAGGATGATGCTCTCGCTAATTGAATACTCCGTGCTTTATTAAACAACGATCCTCTCCATACTACTCTAACTACTCTTCCAGTCGATAAGATTATCTTTCAATAATTTCAACCTGTTGCAGTTTATTCTTGTATATGTAATAAATATGTTCATCCTCGTGTCTTGTGTATGGGGATTGAAAGAATTAAAAGGATTAAAAAAATTGTGAGAAATGGATCTTACAAAAAAGAAAAAAGTAAAACAAAGAAAGAAAGAAAGAAAGAAAGAAAGAAAAAAGAATGAAATAAAAATTCGCGTTTGTCTCTCGAGTCATTTAATTTTCGCCTAACTCGGTGTACGAAAGAAAAAACCGGTTATACTCGGTCTACCGGTCCCCAACATCGGGAGATCGCGGCATCGGCAGCAAGTAGGTGGAAAGAGGAGGAGGAGGAGGAGGAGGAGGCATGAAAGAGTGAGGGAGGGAGGGAGGGAGGGAAGGAAGGAGGTTTCGCGATGGACTGAGCGCCAGGTTGCAAATAAGTTTTCGGCTTCGGAATCGGTCAGAGCCTATGCATATAGCAGAGGCTTGGTTGCGCATGCATACGCAAAATAGGAGGGTGCCTTGGCTAATTGATTCTGGCGTCGCGGGCATTACATAAAACAAGTTGGAGAGAGTCGACAGGGCCGACTCGGAATCGAGAGCTACGGTTCTGATTGGGCCCGCTGTGGTCGGCCGCGGGGGGTCACTCGTTAATAGGGCCTTCAAGAGGCCCATGCCAGTATCCATTCTCGCTCTACCTTCGAGCCTTTACGACGAATCCGCTTCTTCATTCTTCTCTTCTTTCCGTTCTCTCGTGTCTTGTAACAAACGTTGGCTCGCACGTAACGCGATACGCTCGTCGTTCTACTATGCCCTGATATACCTTCCAAATCTATTACATGTATGTAAATATGTGCGTGTATGCGTGTATATAAGTTGGTTCTTCTTTCTCCTCTTTCTCTTTTTCTTTCTCTGTGTGTGTGTGTGTCTCTCTCTCTCTTTCCATTTCTTTTCTTTTTTACTCTCGCCGAAAGATGAGAATCACACGCGTGCCCGTAAATATCTTTCTTCGTAATAACATACGCGTATTTGTTCAGCGAGAAAATTTAAACAGTTATCGGTAGAAGGATGTTCTTTAAATTTTTTTGTTCTTTTCTTTTCATCATAATTCATCTCCCGATATTTAACGTTTTTACAAATAAATAATAATATACGAGATGAAGATTCAAAATTGAAATTGATTTTGTTCGCGAGAGTAACGAAATATAGACTTCGTTTTATAGATGAATACACATGTATATAATTCGTGTGTAATAACTATTTTAATATAAATAGAGAGAAGTGCATTAGAGTATTAAAATAATTGTTTAATTAATCGAAAGAAAAGTCAGTTGTTGTTTAAAAGAACGGAATATAAGTTTGATGTATACCGTTCCCCTCGAAATTCACCTTCATACTGACACGTTGTTCTCTATCTCAAAATACTTTTATTAAATAGTTGTTTATATGATTATCCGAATGTTGCGTATGTGTGCAACGGTAAAAATATTCTTAATAAAGTAAATGTAAAATTATAACATTTTAATTTTAGCATTTTTTCCATTCCTGCAATGATTGCACTTTTAATTGTACGTCTAATATAATATTCAAATCACAATTATATATAATATTTAAAGTATATAACGTTTCAACAAATGTATGTACATTTAAACATAACAAATGTAAATAGAATGCATTAAAATATGACACATACCTGTGTTAGATGTAAATTTCATCTTAAAAACTCATCATTATGCAAGAGTGAAGATGACAAAGTAATTACATTAGAATATATAAAATGCTCAAATCCGAATGTTATTATCTTAAATTCTATTAATGAAGAATATTATTATTACCGTTGTACGCATGCGCAACATTCGGATAATCATATAAACAACATTGAATAAAAGTATTTTGATTAAGAATAACGTGCCAGTGTAAAGGTGAATTTCGAGGAGGACGGGTACGTCAAACTTATATTCTATATGTTATTAATTAACACTTACTTTAATATTCTAATACACTTTACTTATACTAGAATAGTTATTACACACGAGTTATATGCAGGGTGTTAAAAAAAAACCTATTCAATATTTATATGATATATAAGATACACTATACTGAGTAACAAAGTTTTATTTATATATATGTATTTGTGTGTATACTTAAGGGAATAAGAGTAAAAGAAAGGGAGATACATACATATATATAAGTATATTTTTACAGAACGGAATATCTGCTCGAAGGCAATATCCGATCGTTATAAATAGTCGTAAAAGGCAATGAGATGTACCCTGTATCGTCGTGTTTCGTTCGATCGTTTAAATCAGGCCACGTTTTGGATAAAAAGGGTAGATCCTTGTGTATAAACAAAACTAAATTGACGTGGATATTATCGGTACTAAACGTCGTGTAGTTTAATTATCTTTTTATTTTTATGTTTTTTTTTCTGTATTTTATTGAAAATTTCTATTTTGTAATTGGATAACGTTTCGGTAGTTGGGGCGGGGGGGGCGGGCGGGACTCCTACAAGCAGCTTTCAAGAGGTTCCCTGTTACCACCCACGCTCAGGCGTACGACTTTAGTCGTGCGTTCCGAATACCAGAAATTCTTTCTTTCGTTGAGACTATCGAGAACGCAGTGGGCGATTTCTGCACGACGGCTGAATATTAATTCCTGGGGGGGATGCAAGGAACGCAGTGGTTGTTGTCTTTTTTTCTTTTCTTTTTTCATTTTTTGTTTTGTTTTGAAAGGACCCAAAAATGAGAATAGATCTTTCCTCTAACGACGTGGGTGATATCTGTATTTCAACCCTCTATGAGAAAATCTTTAACATTTTAGATGATTATCGTGTTAACTTCTCAGTTACACTCGGTCTAAACCACCCTCGTTGTCATCCACGTGGATGAATATCTGCACCGATATTTCTTTTTTTCTTTTTTCTCTTTCTCTTTCTCTTTCTCTCGTTTTGTTCTCGTCGACATGACGAATGAAGGGACGAACTTACAACGTCGTTTTTAAATTTACATAGTTGCGTTAGACAATATAAACGTTGTAATTGCCATAATACTTTAATTTTGTATATAACGAGCGAGAGAAGAATTATCTTCTCTCTTCGTGTGCACGTTTATATGTTACTTTTTTTGTTTTTTTGTTTGTTTTTTTCTTTTTCCCTTTTTCGAAACTGAAAGATTCACGAGATACGATCTTTCTCTTTCTGGTATTTGTAATTACGAATATGATTTATAAACGTGTTCCTTCGCGATTATCCGACATATTCGTGTCACGGCTGTAAAATCTTACGTACGGTGGTCCATCTGACATTTTCGAAAGAGTTAAGCAATCGGCCCTTGACCACCGTGGTAATGGATTCGTACGACGTCGGAAATAATAAACGGCGTCATTCTGTCTCTTTCTATATGTTTATTTCTCTCTCTCTCTCTTTCTCTCTTACTGGGGACGCTAATCTCGTGGGTAAACAGCCGATTTCACGGTTGAAGTATCTTTTAGGAGTTACCGCGAGAGAGATAGTTTACAGCGATGAATCTTACGAAATCTCATGGAAAAGGAAAAATGCGTTACACTAGTGTAACCGAGTTCCGGTATAGTTCGTTCTTCTCTCGCTCGTTCGGATCTCAGTTACGGGATTCCTTCTTAGGTTTTTCGAGTAAACAAGAAGAATCTTTCAAGAGTTCGATTTTTCAACGGAAGTAACATCGAACGCATGAACGACCATTTTCTTCCGTTCATTTCTTTTTTTTTTTGAAGTGAAAACTTCTTTAGAATGGGGATGATTTGAAAAAATGAAACGTGGCGCGATTGTAACGCGACGATGAAACGGCCACGATACTAAGTAAGAAGAGAAAAAGAGGCAAACATATAAGATTAAGTCTGCGAGAGAATGAGATAGAATATATCTATAAAGTTTTTCCTATTCTATTCCTTTTATATCATTTATCTATTCCTTTGTTATATCTGGTAACAATATTATAATAAATAAACCCTAAATTTGTCTACTTTTGATACTGTGCATTCGTCTTATTCTCTCGAAACTTGGTTTTTTCAAGGTTTCACTTCTAACGTGTGTGATCTTTACACATGTTTTATTTTTTTTTCTTTTCTATTTTTAAAGACAAATACTTTTACTGAAGATATGTTTTTTAACAAAAAAAAAAAAAATAAATTAATGCAAAAAAAAAGAAAGACACAAAATAATATATGATAAAAATGATATTACAACAACAACAACAAAAGTTAAATAACAGAATACAAGAAAGAAACGATTAATTATTCGTGAAACGCATCGGATCACGATCACAGGGTTTCTAAGCCCTTTAACCGAGTAGGAAATAATTTATCGTTGTTTCGTGGCCGCTATAGCTCTGTTAGTGGCGTTCCGTGTTATTAGCAATGGTAAGTGTTTGTTTAACGCTCCCCGTAGCGAACAGGGTTCCTTGTGGATACTCCATCTTGCGTCTTTTCTACATCCCATGGTTCCAACCAACGAAAACGTACGAACGAACGAACATACGAACGAACGAACGTACGAACGAATGAACGAAGAAACGAATGAACGAGAGTTCGACCACGAAAGAGAAGAAATAATAGAGAGAAAGAAAGAGAAAGAAAGAGAGAGAGAGAGAGAGAGAGAGAGAGGAAGAAGGAAAGAGAGAGAAAAGACGGAGCCGGCAATAGTAATTTATGCCGAAGTTAGCGAGCAACTTCGATGACTTTGTAAAATATTACTGATCCCTGTTTCAGAGATCTTATCTGGCTCGTCGGAGAACGCCTTCTACTCTTTCTTCTTCTTCTTCTTTCATTTTCTCTTCTTCTCTTCTATATTTTCTTTTACTTCTTCTTCTTCTTCTTCTTCTTCTTCTTCCTTTCCCTTACGCTTCTTCTTCCTCTTCTTCTTCTTTATCTTCTTCTTCTTCATCATCTACTATTACTTGTTCCTCTTTTTAGCAGGCTGCTGGCGCCTCGAAAAGAGAAATTGTGCTTTACGTCGAAACACACTGTGCCAGAACGAGTTTGACTCTTCGAAGATAATTTTGCCATACAACGATCAACATCACAAACTAACATAATCGTATAAACATGTAATATGCCGTTTCTTTTGTCCGATGAATTTTTCTATTCATCGAGTAATGCGAGTTAAGATCTCACGAATTTGCGAACATTTGCAAAATTACACCCCTCCCCTCCCCTCTCCTCCCCTCCCATCCCCCTACTTTTTCCTCCTAACCCGTTGCCTCTTTCAACAGCCTTCTCTTCTCTCGCGCTCTTTCATCCATCCGTCCGACCCCCTCCCCTCCCCTCCCCCTCCGTCCTCCTATCGGATTGCTTCCCTCGTCGCGCTATTTATCGCTAGTTACGTCCCCCTTTTTTGATTTAACTTTCGACACACGATGGGGGTGCGTTTGGCAAAGAATCGACATCTTGCTGTGTCCCACTTTAAACTTCTTATATTCTTACTGTATTTCTTTTCTCTTTATCTCTTTCTCTCTCTCTGTCTCTCTCTTTCTCTTTCATTTTCTCTTTCTTTCTTTCACGTTTCTTTTCTGTTTTTTAACACACGCGAATTTCATGCTTCGTTAAACCAAATATTACGATAACGCGAGTTCATTTTGTCAAATAGATCGTCGAATAATCTCATCGGACAAATCTCTCGTTTTTCTTCAAGATCGTAGTCGAAAATCAGACTTTTCTTAGACTTTCAGGATTTATAATTTCGAGCTTTCCATGAACATATAAATCGAGGAGAATGGTGAAATCGTGAAATACAAGGGAAACACGTCTATGGGGTCGTCTCTTCTTCTTCTTCTTCTTAGTTCGCGAACGGATACATTACGTTGTAAGATAGAATAGGATAAGAATCTTGTTCTAGCTTTAGTACGGTGAAATACGGTAATATCTTATGAGTATAGTGCGTTTGTGGAAAAATGGATACTAGCATCGAGTCATGGGCGGCAGCGTGGGATGTCGTATAATCAAAAGAGGAAGCAATAAATATCGTAAAAAAGCTTTATTCTCTAAAAGCAACAACGATTGCTGTTATCCTTCTCGATGGGACGACTTAGCTTAGCTTCTGCATTTTCTCACGTATATGCTACACAATGACAATTGGGAAATAACTGAAAAAGTTCAACATTTTTCTTTGTTAATTTTAATTATTTTTTTTGAGTTTTTTTTCTTCTTTTTTTTTTCTCTTTCTTATTTTTCAAGAGAGAGAGAGAGAGAGAGAGAGAGAGAGAAATGAACGAAAATCTTTTCTTAGCGTCTCATTAACGTTTCGGATTCGTGCCAAAATCGGAGAGTCGTTTTTAATCGAGCATGGTTAACGCGTTATTTTCAATTTTTAACCAGAAAACACGACGAATTTTTGTCTTTCTTTCTTAGTTTTTATCAATTTTTCTATTTTCAAGATTTCTTTATAGGGAGGAAGGAAGGAAGGAAGGGGGTGTTCTTGTACGGGGGTTGACTTTCGAACGTATACGCAAAGTGGAGTTATTTTGTTTCTTTTTCTTCTTCTTCTTCTTCTTCTTCTTCTTCTCGAGAGGGGTTTACTAAGGACACTTTTGTCTTGTACTTTAGTGTTACACTGGCTCATCCATCCCGTTTCATCAGATATGTTAGCTGGGCCACGGCCTATCTCTGCTAGATGAGATGGCGAGTGTCCATTTCGAGTCGTTTTCTTTTTCCGGGAACCCAACGGCGCAAAAGAAGATCTCTCACTACAGTAGCCAAGATTATCTTTTAGTCCGATCGTGTGTTTCCTTCTCTCTTATTATCTATCTTTCTCTCTTCTTTCGTCTCATTTTGCGAAGCTTCGTTACGTGTTTAGGTACCAACACAACATACTTATCTGAGTTTATACGAATTGTATATTAGTGTGTGTGTATGTGTGTGCATTTATGAATGTATTGTAATTCGTGCGGTTGCGTATCGCGTAAAATACACCCGATGGGGCCCACGTACACTTGGCACCTTGTGCATGTTTTCCAAACTCACAGTTATCGTCTTTCCACATCGTTTTTCTTTCTACATACTACTACTATTCCTCCTCCTCCTCCTCCTCCTCCTCCTCCTCCTCCTCCTCCTCTCCTAGTCTTTGTCTTCGATCGAATCCTTTTTCTTGGATACGTCGATGACACTTTGCTGTTAACTCGGCACGACGACATGAATCAAAGAATAAAAGGGAAAACCGTTAGGAGAATCCTTCCAAGTTTCAAGCAACAATTCTGTTATATCTTGGACGAAGAATTCGATGTACCATATAAATGCTATAGAAGATAATACCACGCGGAAGTGTCTTCAGCAAACCCTTCGACAACGACAACTACAACGACCAACCACGACAACGGAGGGAGAGAAAGAGAGAGAGAGAGAGAGAGATAGAAAACCATTTCGCTTTTCTTTTATACTTCGAGTTACTCCTATTTCCAGAGGGAGGCTCGTTCCTCTTTCCCATACCATATTGTTATTATATGAGAAACAGAGTGAAAAGGAGAAACACGCAAAGAAGAAAAAGACACACACACACACACATATATATATAGAAAAGCAAAAAGAGGAAAGATAGAAGATGGGAGGATAGCAGCATCCGTTTGGACCCTGTGTTGGGTCCACGCGCAAAGAAGAGAACAACAAGAGAGAAAGAGAGAAAGATATACAAGAGAATAGGAAAGAAAAGAGGGGTTTGTGGGTTTTGGTGTGGCACATCGGCGGCAACGGTGGTGGTTAGGATGCTTCAGATGGTTCTGAAATGCGGCATTGGCTTTATGCTTCTGGTACATAAATTTCGTTGGAATGGCTCGCGTATGAAGCCGGCGCCCACCGTTCTCTATCCCACCTGCCCCTTCACCCTCACGATACCCACCACTGTTCCGCGTCACATAAGTTTTTCTCGGTCTATGCACCCTCAACTGCTTCCTCCCTCTTTCTCTCTCTCCCTCTCTCTCTCTCTTTGTCTATCGTTTCTCTCTCGGTTTGGAATCCAAGCTACGTCTCTCACCCCTCGATCGTTCGTCTGTTTACAGAAATGTCACCGGTCTAGCGGAGACACGCGAAGAAATTGCTAAATTTATTACTTCTTCTTCGTTCCTTTTTCTCTGTTTGTTTCTTTCTCTCTCTCTTTCTCTTTCTCTTTCTCTTTCTTCCTTCTTTATCTCATTGAGCCGATGCACGATTAGTTCCAGTGTTCATGAGAAGAAACGAAGGAAGCATAGCTTGCAGTTGTAAGTAAGCAGCAACGTGTATATATCGTAAATCTTTTTACAGACGTATCGGTAGAATTGGCTTTTCAGTACCGTGCGATTCGTCGCGCGAATTATGGACCCATATTCGTACGCGTTATTCGATCGTTCTTACATTTTTTTTCCCCCCCTCTTTATTTCTTTCTTTCTCCACCACTTTTTTTTCCTCTTTTTTTTTCTTTACGTTATATCCGTAATACACATGGATTTTGTAATAGACGAAAGTTATTAGAGATAACGGATTACGTATTCATTTGTAAGTAAATTTATTGATCATATTATGTTTTTGTTATTAAAGTTAAAATTCTTCTTTAGAATTAGGATGATTTAAAACCGGATGTATTTTTTTTCATTCAATACAAAACGATGTGTTATTAGTTAAGGAGTAACATCTCTGTATATGAAAAGTGTCCGTCGAAATGCATTCAATTAGGATGGTGGCGCCACAGTAGCTTGAGAGTACATTTTGAAAAGAAGCGGCCAAATATTATTTAGAGTAGGATTGAGAAATCAACAAGGAACACACAAATTTTACAAGACAAATTTTATCCATAACTGTTTTGTTATTAACATACTTTTATCATACAATTAAATGATAAAAAATCAATAAACGTACTATTTACAGTTGATGAAATAAAATCACTCTGGCTACACGTTGTTTTCTCATAATAATTCTTTAAGGTTATATTTACTACATTATTACATATCTCGGCATACTTCAATTCGTTTACAATTGCTACATTCATACCATACCTTTTAAGTTCACTAGCGCCATTCTGGAAGATTTTGGAACTATTATTTATAGAAAACGTTGGACACTTTTTCACATTTTCTCTCTTAAGAGATGTTACTCCTCTGATTTGAAAGAAAATATTTCGTTAATTTTAACATCGACGGCAATGGCGGCAGTGGTTTAACGTTAAAAAAGATGAATGATTGATAATAATCGAATATCATGGAAAGATTTTGTTTTTTGTTTTTCCTGGTAAAGCTTGCTGTGCAGTGGGCGTGTTTGTTGGATGGTTGACCAGATAGGCGGCGCCTAGTTTAGGTGAGATCCCAATCCCTCGGGATCCTTTGATCGAGTTTAAGAAATTTTTACTTCGCGAGGTTTCTAAAAGCGGGCGGGGTTGTCGTTTTAAAAACTACAAAAAATAATACGATGAAAAAGAAGAAGAAGAAGAAGAAGAAGATGATGATGATGATGATGATGAAGATGATGATGAAAAAGAAGAAAGAAACAAACAAACATTTGTTTAAATTTAAACGATCCTGATGAGTCACGGCCGTAAATATCGAAGAATCGTTAATCTTTCGTTTCGGTCGTGACCGCTCGTTTACGTATAATGTATTCTCACCCTTGTTGTTAAGACAATCGAACCGAAAGAATTTTGAAAGTCAATCGTTGTTAAAAAGAAGAAGAAGAAGAAGAGAGGTGAAGGTATATAAAGGATGTTTTAAACGTCTATAAATAATAAAATAATCTATGAACAAAAAAGGATTTGTGTAAAATTTGTACTTTATTTAATTTCAAGATTTTTCACTTTGTACGAAAGGTTTTAGTTTATATTGCGATCAATTTACTTTTAGTACAAATGGAATATCATATTTTCCATTATATAATGTTAACAAAAATTATTATCGAAAAGTTTTGAAAAATATTGATCGATTATAAATTAATATCGAAAATAATTATAAAATTTGCGTTAATTATACACCATTGGTATTGTTTTCTATGTGAAAGTATAAATCGTACGAGAAAAATTTGTTGAATTTTTGTTATAATCTGAACACATTGTAGAAAATATTAAAGAAGGAAAAACACAGTGGGTTACTTTAGTAATTTTCGATGAAAAAAAAGGTCCTAAAAATTGTGGAAAAAAGGAGTGGATGCGAATTAGGTTGAAAGAAATATATATTAAGTTAGAGCTTGATATATATTTAAGGGATTAATTACATAGATATAAATCTTCGTTTTTCACAGCGTGAAACGTTCCTATTCTAATAGGGGTCGTGCGGTATATTTTCAAAGAAAATTGTAACGGTTCTTTTTGAATAGTTTAATATTATACAAAAAAAAAAAAAAACAAAAAAAAACACGTAGTTGAATTAATACAAAAGAATAAAATTTGTTAAATTTAAAAGGTGATGATATCAATATTTCCTAAACTTTCAACGATTATCATACTACACACACACATACACACACATATATTTTATACATAACATAAATATATTTTGTGTCCCCGCAAAAGTCGAAAATCATTAGTTGTGTAGTAAAAGGCATGCTGGGGGAAGGGATGGGGTTAAGTGGGGTGGGGTGGGGTGGGGTGAGAAGCGGACCACCTGAGACAAAAACGGAATGGGGAAACAAATTCGAGGAACAAATTCGTGATGATATGTCGGGTGTCCCGCGAGTTAGTCGTCGGTGGACCCTCTCACGGGCCACGCGGGTGATTCGGTCTCGTTCGTCCTGGAATGGGAAACCAGAGGAAGGAGGAGGAAGAGGAGGAGGAGAAGGAGGACCCCCCGAGGCGTTTGGACCGCCCCGAAAATATTTTTAATTTTATTACAGCCTGTAATATGGAAATTCTATGGTCGCGGTTATCAGGTGTGAATTGAATTATAGCGACTGCCGACGAGCCTTACCGTTATTTATATCCTCTCGAGAAAAAAACACGTTCCTACACACAGGTGACTTCTTTTCTTCTTATTCTTATTCCTATTTCTCATCTTGTTCTTTTTCATCTTATTCATAGTCTCTTTGCAAAAGAAAGTAAGAAACAGAGAAACTCTTTTTTCTTTTTTTTGTTCTTTCATGATTACTCTCGATGGTGATATGGGAAAAACACCTGGACGATGACAGTCTATAAAATTTCATACCATCTTCAATATACTACTAATTTGTTATTTATACACAAGAAAAAGAGAGAGAGAGAGAGAGAGAGAGAGAGAGAGAGAGAGAGAAACAGAGAATAAAAAAAGAATGATGGGGTGTGATGAGAGAAGATGAGGTTTTCTTTTATGGTCATGGATACAAATTTTGCTATCGATAGGTTAGGGTGGAGGGGTGGGGGGTTGGGGGCGGCTACTATAAGTCGATAAAGAAAAAAAAAAAAAATTGAAGAAAAAGAAGGAGGAACCATCAAAGAGTGTTCACGTCGTTGATGATTCAGAATATTTCGATGGAGAAAGAGAGAGAGAGAGAGAGAGAGAGGTTTTGTTCGAGTGGTAGTCACCGGAAGTGAAAAGAGATTCCATCGGTTCAAGGACCGCTTCTTATTCTTCGAAAGAGGTTTCACCGAAATACTCTCGCACCTTTCTCCTCTCATTCTCTTCGTAGATTATTTTTCTTAATTTTTTTTTTTTTTTGTTTCTTTTTTGATACATTCCAAAAGCAGCATCCTCGATGATATCTCGCGTCAGAATATATTAAATAGTAGAGAAGAAGTTGCTTAATGAATATTCCAATCCAATGTATTAATATATTATATAATATAACTCGAAAAGATGAATAAAACTCTCGTTCGTTTAATCGATTGTCAGAAATAGATTTCTATTATAAAAAAAAAAACAAAAAGGGATGTGATATACATTTGACCGATGTTAGTTAGCAATCATTTTGACTGTATTTTTTTTTTTTTTCTTAATTTTATACTCTTTATTATTTATTATTGTGATATTTAAAATTTAATAAACGTTATTTCAATTATTTTTCTATCAATGAAATTGTTACGTTTTATCAATTGTTTGTATCAGTTACACGATTCTTTTCTGTCGTTTTCAAGTAAGTCTTGGCTAAAAAAAAAAAGAAAAAAAAAACTTGTCACTGTTCATCGTCTTCTTTGACAAATTTGTAATACCTTATTGCAAAAGAAGTTTTATTTAAAAATAAGAAAAAAAAAAATAAAAAAAGAAAAGGGAAAGCGAGAAGAAAGAGATTATTCAGTTTGACTTAGTTGATGTCGGCTTTTCTAACGAATCTTAAAATCGCAGATAATCAGCTTTGAAGTTGAAATCGTGTTAGATTATTATCCTTTCCACGCGGGTGGTGAATCGATTTTTGAAAATGAGGGACTTTGCTTAGCTCGTACAGTCCTTCTATTCGTTATTCTCAAAATCACCTTGTCTGCGTGCCACGCGTACCAGGATTGATGGTTCCCCGATTCATTTTTTATCTGGTCGGTGAGAAGGAACGAGGTGAAAAGGGAGATTCCTGATCCTTGTATATTAAAGAAGGATACCAGCACCTGTAGGATTCTCCGTACAAACCTACACATTTTCTACAACCATTCTTTAATATATGTTCGTGTTACGTGTACGTGTAGTACGTGTGATTTGTTTTTTAACATAGAAAACACCTCGTAGAGGAACGTTTCGAAAAGTGATTTAGGTAAACCATTAATTTCTTTCCTTCCTTCCTTCCTTCCTTCCTTCCATTCTCTTCTTTCTTATTTTATGAACTTTCACGGATGTGATATTTAATTGGCACTTCTACTACTACTACTACTACTATTCTATGGTAAGGGGTCTTAGAAAATAGTCGAAATATTCTATTGAATGATATATTAGTTTGTAAATAATTTCACGATTTGACGAGGGGTTATTGAAGTTGAGGATACAAATGATACCTCCTCATATTATATGAGGATACAAAATTCACTCTTACTAACGTCCTGAAGAATTCTTTGAGAGTGCGTATAAAAAAAATTCTCGATTTATGTTAGGAAGTAAAATCTTTCGAACGATTTCTAACCATCGTCTAAACCGTAAGAAAGTACGCATAATAATACATTGTACTGAGATGTGTTCGGTGATGTTTTCTTTGGTATTACTTTCAGTACTACTATTGCTTTGAACGTAAAGTAAAACATCCTTGTCCACTGGATTTCTTACGGTTTAAGAACCATCGAATAAATATCAAACTAGAGAGAAAGAGAAAGAGAGAGAGAAAGAGAGATACACGTTGTTGAACGATATCGAAGATGTTTGTGCTGAAACTATTACGAACGATTTCTTGTTGACTTTTCTTTTGCATTTTTATTGTCAAATGAATCATTATATTTTCTATATCAAATGTGTAATTTAATTATATGAATATATGGAGAACTTTCTCGTTATATTTAAAAAAAAAAAAAAATATATATATATATATATTGTATCGATTTGTAAAAGTTATCGCGACAGAAATATATCATTTGTTTGTTGGTGATTATTATGTTGATCGGTCAATTTGATGATCGTGTTTTTGTTCTAGTCTATCACTCGTCGTAGAAAATTTACGTATAGAAACGTTTTCTCGTTCGAAAGGATGGGAGTTTAGGGGATAGGGAGGAAGGGGAAGGGGGAAGGGGGAGGGGGTTAAAATTCGTGTTGAATCACACGGAAAGGCCATATAGACTTTTATATGGGTGCTCCTAACTGATGTATGCGCAAACGTTGCCCGTATCCACTTACTTCCTCGTTTGGCAGAAGATTTCGAACGATTTAAAATAGGTCACTCTCTTACGATTCTCCTCTCGTCCTATTACAATTGAATGCGTACACAAGCGAATAAAAGGATGATAGAAAGAAGAGAATGGAATTGGTTAGATAAGGAACGCGAGTCGTGTCAGAAAACGTTTTCTTTCTTGAAATCGCGTCCGATCTTTGACGATTGCGTGGGAATCAACGATATATATATATATATACTTTAATGGTAGAAACGTAGAAGGTTGACCTTTCGAAGATGACATTCCTTTCATTGTGAAAACGGTTGAATCAGAACGTGACCTTTAGTAACACTGAAAATCTCTCTCTCTCTCTCTCTCTCTCTCATTCAATTTTCTTCCATCGCTTATGACATTTTGTTTGATTATTTATTGCCAATGAAACGATTAAACTGATCGGTCACTCGTAATAATATTTTACTTTTCAGAAATATACTGAAAAAATAAAAAAAAGATAATCATTGCGAAAGAACAAGACTGTTTTCTTCGTATATATATATATATGTATGTACGTACCATCATAAGTATGTGTAAGAAAAAAGATTATCGTTGAAGAGTTTTTTTCGGTATGTCAGTTTTAACCAAAATCATCGTATGTGCGCGTCGATTTTTAACTTGGTGGATCTTTTCTTGCTTTCTTTCTTTCTTTCTTTCTTTCTCTTGTGCGTGGTATTACAGCCCACTCGGTGCGAAAGCATGAAAGGGCACCCTTCATAAATATTTCCAATAAATACCAACGATATCTACCGTTGCCCAACCGCCCACGTAAACGCGAGTTTCTCTACCAAAAGATTCTTACGTTTCTCGACTGTGATCAAGTATTTTTTCAATATCGATGAAATGAAACTCCGAGAATGACCATTCGTCTATTAGCTTTTTCTTTCTTGTCCCTCTTCCTAGAAAACTGTTCCACCTCTATCATCCGATTTTCCCTTATATTCCTTTATTGAAAAGAAGAAGAAGAAGAAGAAGAAAAAGAAAGACATTTGAAAAAGAATATTCATGGAATTGCAACTTCCTGCCCGGGTGCTGCGGTAGGTCGGATCGAATCCGTCGATTTTAAGGATGCACAGTAAGGATTTTTAAGGGTCCAGTTAATGGTGGTGGTGGTGGTGGATACCTGCGATGAGATAGACGCGTGTCCTGAATGTATTTCGGGCTCATATGGAAAAAAAGAGGAAGATGAGAAGAAGGTGGAGCGAACGGTAGGGAACGGAACATAACAGAATGTTACGGAATGGAATGAAACGGTACGGTACGGTACGGTACGATACGATACGATACGATACGATACGGTACAGAACGGAACAGAACGGAACGGAAAGATGGAATAAGTGCATTTGGGGGTCTCGTCACAAAAGGCAAGTACAATGCGACCGCATCTCGTCCACCGATAATCCTGATTTAGACTTGGCCATATATTAGATTAAGGATCGTGAAATTGAATGGTGGAATCAGCGCCATGGAGGGAACGATTTAACTTCAAATCCCGTGCGAAAAATAAACTCCTTCGAAAAGGACTCGAACATGAGAGTCAGTCTAAGGTTGGCTCGGTAAATTTCACAGGTGGGCAGAAGAGATTTTGACTCGTTCGTTCTTCCTTCCATCTATCTCTTCTCTCTTTCTCTCTTTCTCTCTTTTCAATTCTTATTTTATCCTTGATTTTTCTTTCTTTTTCTTTTACTTTACTTTACTTTTCTTCTCTTCTTCGATCACGCGGTATTTCTCTCGTTCTCCGTTCGATTCATTAACCAAGGCGCCATTCCCGAGTCCTTTCCCAAAGGAGTGCCGTGCTTCTATCCCGAAGGAGGCTCGTAAATCTCCGTATTTACTTCGCGTACTTTCTCCTTCTCTTTCTCCCTTTCCCCCTTTCTGTTTTATTCTTTTTCTTATATTCAAAGCGTAAATACGTAAATCTTCGTTCGACCGTAGGACGGACGTCATCGTATCTCTTTCATCGTTATCATTCGCAACGTTCATTCATTTTTATCATCGATATTGCGCTTGATAACCGGCAAAAGCCACTTGAGTACTTTTATGATCGTTTTTTTTTTTAGTCACGTAATTAATCGTTTGTTTTTTTTTGTGTGTGGGTTCCCGTCAAGATGACTTAATTTTAGAAAACTTTCACTTTATTAATATATCTCTATTTATAATTAATATATTAATTATATTAGATATGTGAATAAATCAAGGAATTATATATATCTATGTTATTATTAAAATATTATCTATGCTAAATAATAATAATAATAATAATAATAATAATCACATATATACAATTAGTGTAAACATTTTATATGTATGAAGTTTTAACATTAATAAACAAAGTATATTTAAAGTAAGCTAATTTGTTAGTAAAGTTTACTTTTAAGGGGTTTTTTTTGGGTACACCATACGACAAGAAAAGTATCTCACGCCTAGTCAACGTCTCGGATTATTACGTTCGAACATGAAAGCGATAGGGCAACGGGGGCCCATTATTAATGCGACCGATACTCATTCCGTACTCATCCGTAGATACGATCTCTCCGCCCAGCCAATCGGATCGCGCGGTCTAAACCCGTAATTACCATTAGCCCACCCATAGCGGGTGCTATGCTAAGGTAAGAAGAGGACTTTAAAGGAGGGGAAACTTTCAATTTACGTGCCCCTCTCGACGATGATTCTCGGTGAGCTTCGTTTTACACGCGTCTCTTTTTAGTCACTTATAAATTCAACGAATATGATTAGACGTTAGATAATGAACAAATTAATGATGCCTTTTTCTAAATAATATAGATTTATTTATTACTATTTGTACACGATACTCTGATAATAATATAGGGCTTGATATATATTAACATTGGATAAACGTTGCTACAATATTTAATATCATTTCTATATGTTATTAGGGTGAACCAAGAGTTTGAGATGTTTTCTTTTTTTAATAATATTTTCAATGTAAATTTTACAAAAATAATTCATTGTGCAGTTTTTTCAAGGTAAAATTCCGACATAATAAACGCACGAATTTTTTTTCTTTTCTTTTTACCCTAAAAATATAATTTTATTTATAATAAATAAATATTATTATTATTTTTTTTATATTAATTAATTAATTTATTTTTTTCGATATAACATATTTTGTACACCTATCTTAGTTTTTGTATAATATAGTGTTCTGAAAACATGTGTAAAAATAATGACAACTTGTTACTTGACGATAATACCTAATGCGAATATCATCATTTCCCTTGATTAGTAATATTTGAAAAAGATTTAAATGTATCATTAAAACATTAGTAGGTTTACAACGTATAGTCAAAGTCATTTCGAATATCTTCAAAAGAAAAAGAAAAGAAAAGAAAAGTATTAAGATACTTCGAAGATACAACATCATTTTAAATCGTGTAAAATACGATGATTAATAACGTGCCATGGGTTATATCATACGACTGTTAGTCTTATTAGTTCTCGAAAGGATATCACGTGCGAAGGTGTGTATCGAAGAAAATCGCTGGATCATCATTCTCTGGTTTATTTCGGAAGCGTGCCTTTGACTCCTTGTGTGTGATTATCGGCATGGTCACGTATCGTTATCCACCACGAGATTTTTGGGCCAATCAATCAAGCGAAAAAAAAAAAAGAGAGAGAGAGAGAGAAAAGAGATGCATCCCGATCTACTACCAACACAGAAACGAACGCATGCATTCGTGCGTTTCGTGTTGCATTCTCGCGCCATTAATTATCGTTGCCTGCACGGATGACTCGCATTTTATTACTTCGTTGGTAACAACTTTAATGCATTAGGTAGACTCGATTATATATATATATATATATATATTTGTGAAAAACAGAGTCATCTAAAGTGATCATCTGTTTTTACATCTTTCTCGAGATATATTATAAAATTTGGATATGTAAATATTATTATATACTAATTCGATCATTTTTTATAACATTTTTAACACATTGTTGATCGATAATGTTATATGCCAAATTTATCTGACGAATTATTTCATAATTAATATCTTATCTGTTGTTAGATTTTTATATCGATGATTCTAAATATATAATATATTATTTATTAGAAATTAATTATTTTATTTTATTTTATTTTTTTTTTTGAAGAAATATTACAAATATATGAAATTATTAATTAATTATTTAATAACAAATTACAAATCTATCAATATATACAAAAGGCGTAAATATACATAGGCCCTATGTATTTTTTTTACTACAACACCTTTATTACTGTATTACCGATTAATTTAACATGGAATTTATTGTAACATGTAACATAGCAATTAAATATTGGCAATTATTTCAATGTCGTTTAGTTAATTGCTTTTATATTTGAAATTCATCTATTTTAATTTTATTCGTTCATTATAGTTTTATTATTTTTAATAATTAGGGTTAAAATTATTAACAAAAATATCCGATTAAAGTTATTATACTTCTGTGTTACAGTTATAAATTTTGTATTTTTTTCTGTTATATTTAAATTACCGATTATTATTGAAGTAATGCACAAAATAAATCAATTAAATTAAAATAGCTTAAAAAATTGCTGAAAAAAAAATTTTTTAAAATCCATATTTTTATTTTATTTGCTATTATTATCTGTTTTGATCAAAGTAGTCAATGGAAAAATAGTCGCAGTGACTGACATGCGAAAATCACAAGCGCCATTCATATTAATGGATTGGTTCGAGATCGCGCACGCAGTCAAAGGGTTAACGTAATTAATTTTGTGATCGATCGACAATGCGTTAAACAAGAGAATCACACACACACACACACACACATTGTTATTTTTACAAACATACTAACTAGATTATGTGTTTTTTGTTTTCTGTTTCAGGCTATTGTTCAGAACGTAAAGCCCGAGGAAAGGTGAGTTTTATTAAGAGTAACGAGAAAGGGTGAATTTGTATCTCTTAAGCGTTAAATTTCGAATGAATTAGTGGAACGAAAATAAAATGAAAGAATGGAAGAAAGAAAGAAAGAAAGAAAGAGATAAAGAAAATAGAAAGAAATGAAGATGTTGGCGAGCGTTTTAATGTTTAATTCTTCGCGTAGATTCTCTCACTTTTTTTTTTTTGTTTTTTTTTCGGAGAATATAAATCTCCGTCGAATCGTATTAAACCTTTAGTTCTCGTAATATATCTAGAATCGAAACGATTCTCTTTGCCGATAAATTCCGCACCACCTTCTTTTAATAACTTCGGGAACGCTTACGACCCCAAACGAGAGAAGAAAAAAAGAGAGAGAAAGATAGAAAGAACAAGAGAGAGAGAGAGAAAGCGAGAATGAAAGAGAAAGAAAGAAAGAAAGAAAGAGAATAAAAAAAAAAGAGAGGGTTGTTTATTTATTGGGGTTCGTTCAGTTTCGTTTTCGTCCGCGTCCGAGAGACAAAGCGTTTGGGGCCCGTGCTCGATGTATAAAAGACAGTATAACAGAACCCGTATGCACCTGAAGAGAGAGTGTGAGAGAGAGAATGAGAGAGAGAGAGAGAGAGAGAGAGAGACACTATCTCAGAAGCTTTTTGATATATCGAAGGGAATGGTGAAACTATTTGGGCCGACACCCCCGCCTTAATCCGGCCCCTTTTATTTTTGTCGGTATCCACCATGAGAAATCCCTTTCCAGCTGCGATATATCATCGAGTCGTCGTACTTGTCGTCTTCGTGAGCCCTTTCTCTCTCTCCCCGTTCCTCTCCCTTTTTTTTTTTTTTGTTCTTTTTTATTTCTATATATCTATCTATCTATCTATCTGTTTAACTATTTATCTATTTATCTGTTTTCTTTTTTTTTTTTTTTTCGCGTTTTCGAAGAACAATTTTGTTGGACGACTTGTATGCATCGATATTCGTGTGTGAAATTTAAGGACGTATTTCTTTGTGTACGTATGTACATTTGTGCGGACGAGAGTGTGTATGTGTGTGTATGTGTGTGTATTTTGCGATTGACAAAGTAGGAAGACATCGTTTCCATTTTACGACGATACGATGCGATGTAATGCATCCGTTTACGATGATATCAATAAATCGAAACATTCACATTTATAATATACAAATGCATATATTATTCGTTATTACAGATTCACGGCGTCGATGATTTTGCAAGCATATCCGCGGCTCAAATTCATCGTAGATCTTACTAATACAGATCGTTACTATGACAAATCGGTAAGTGAATGATTATTTTTGTTCAATTTATTTTCACAAAGGATTGTTGATTTCATTACGATTATTTACGACGAGATTATTTACGTTGGAAATATTATTTTGTCTTACTACGTTCGCCGAAAAGTAATTAAATTCTATTTTCATTTCTATTTCGATGAGATAATTACAGTTACTTAATTTTATTTACTCATTATTTCAAAAAAAAAAAAAATAACATCAATAATAGTGTGTAAAAAGGATTGAAAAAAATGATGCAAACATATTTTTCTCATTAAAAATGTCTTTATTTGTAACTTAGATTAGACTAACGTACTACGTTATTTTTAATGACTTTAGGATAAAAGTATATAAATGATTTTTGATAATTTTACGTTACAATTGAATAATTGAATAATTATAAAATTTTTTTTCAAATCTAATTAAGAAATACCTTGTGTTGTTTTAATTTAAAATGATCGAAATAATATCAAATTAACGATTAAAATAATAACAAATATGATTGGATTTTGATTTGACATTGGATAAAGGAAAGAAAAAATAAAACGAAAAAAAAAGAAGAAGAAGAAGATGAAAAAAAAAAAAATAGGAAATATTAAAAAGAAAAATTAAATAAGAATTTTTGAACATTTAAATAAATTGTTACCCCGAATAAGTAGACGTCTTTTCTTCTTCTTGTCTCTCGCGAAGGAGTAGCCGTCACCTGCTGCCACATTCCTTGATCAGTTAGATATCCAGAAGGAACGTCTCTCTCTCTCTCTCTTTTTTTTGGACACACTCAGTTTGGTTCTCTCTTATCCCCCTTTATCTATCGTTCTTTTTTTTCAAGTTACTCTTTCTCTTTCTATCTTTCACCTATCCTCGCTCTTTCACGTTTGTCCCTCCCACCTTTCTTTCTTCCCCCCTCCCTCCCTTCCTTCCTTCCTTCTTTCCTTCCCCTTTCTCATCCTCCTTCTACTCTATTCTTCTCCGATTTCAAACGACTGATATTACAGCAGGATCAGTTCAGACTTTATTAAGCATTTAGGAACAAAACGGAACGAGAACGTTCGAAAGAGAGAGGGTTGTTGGGTTCCAATTAATTTCTTTTAGACTCGGTTGGAAAACGAGTTAATGAACTTATTATTAGATTTTGTTTTGTTTGATGTGTGAAGGGGGAGGGGACCCAAAAGAGGAATAGTAATCGCGATTGTTGTTACTGTTGTTGTTAATGTTGCTTGCTACCTTGCTTGTTTACGAGAAGAGAAAGGGGGGTGGGTGGGATATTATTGATCGAGAAATTGTTGTCGTTGACTCGGATGATCTGTTAGTTGAACGAAGAACACAATTTGGTACGGGTATTTTTTCTGGGTCAGACCTGTCACGATCGGTGGACCGATCAATTATATTAATAAGTCCGTGGCTGAGAATCTTGTTTCGATTTTCGTTTCCAATTCTTCTCTCTCTCTCTCTCTCTCTCTCTCTCTCTGTCCTTCTTTTTTATTTTCCTTCGATGTTTTGTTTTTATTTTATTTTGATTTTGATTTTGATTTTGATTTTAAACGATAGTTATAGTTAAGCATCGAGCGAAATAATAAGAAATATTTAACCCATTAGCCGTCAATGTTCTTATTATTGGGTAGACATTTTTTCCAAATGTTTGTTCTTTCAATAATTGCAATTACAAAATGAGATATATATATATATAGTCGTTGAAATAATGTAATTCATACACCATCGCGTGTTTCATATTTTAATGAAAACAATTACGGTACAAAAGTTTCAGTTAATTATTAGGAAAATCATTATACATTTAATTTAATGTAATTTTTGTATTTTTGTATTTTTGTATTGTGGCGAGTAAAATGGGTTGAGAGAACAGTGTTGTGCGTACAGTGGATTAACATCAATCGGTACCGCAATAGTTAAGAACAATTAAATTAATCTACCGTAACATTAGGATGTCACCCACGCCTAATTAGAACACATTATACATAATGAAGTTCGGTTCTTTTTATAATAGCTCTAATCGTCTATCATCTTTTACTAATGAGATTATTTCGACTAAATCATTTTGAATTAAAACAAAGGTGGATAGTGTATAATATAATAATGTAGTTTTTTTTTTTGTAAAGTTTAATCTATTTGTGTATGAATAGAAAACACTCGTACGTATTTATTTACATTGGAAATGTTTTTTCAATGTCTAGATTGGTCTAATGAGTTTGTCACTTTGCTGTTAGTGATAGAGAGAACAAAAAAAGAAAAAAGAAGAAGAAGAAAATTAGGTGGACTACTCTTGAATGCAGCCATTAGGATATTATACCCACCTAGGTGGATAGGATTTCTAATGTTCAAATAAGAAAAATTAGAAAGATCGATTATAACGACGTGATCCGTCATTGGGACACTGAGAGTGATAACTGTTGCCCGATATCGTTTATAACGGGTTTAGGTTACGACAACCTGTGGCTGGGTTTTCTGGAGAACGCAGACGAAGAGTGAAGAAAAAAAATGAGAGAGTGAGACACGGACAGGAGGATAGATAGACGGAAAGGATGAAAGTAAAAAAAAAAAATAAGAAATAAAAAATAAAAAAAAAGGACAATCAAAAAACAAGATGTTACGTTTCTTTCATTTCGAATTTTTCACAGAATTTGGACAGAGAAACTTACCAATACTCGATTATAATAATACCTTGTAGAATATAATTGATTTAAATGATGAAATATCTAACTGTCGTGCAAACAGTTTCCATCTTCTTATTGTGTTTTTTGTTTTATTTTTATCGTTAAATTCATTTTAAATGTAATTCACGTGAGATAATATATTTCGTGGCTTGTGTTAAATCTAACGTATCAAAATGAAGTATAAATAATTACGTTAAGCGAGAACATATCACGAGGCGAGATAATAGAGAGAGGTTCATGAATATTTATATCATTTTGTCTACTCTCTCTCTCTCTCTCTCTCTCTCTCTCTCTTTTTCTTTTTATTTATTTTTTCTTACTTTTAGTTAGTTAGTTAGTTCACCGTAGGAGAATAATCTTTCTAGTCTCGATGATATTAACTCGACTTCAAATAAATAAATATCTACGAACACCCATGAAGAAGATTGTTCCGTTCACATTTCGTTCGATTCATCGGTAACGTTTTTTAAAATATTTTGTGTTTTTTTTTTCTTTCTCTCTCTCATTCCCGTACAAGAACCATCCATCCATCCATCCATCGATTCTTTTTCCTTTTTTTTTTACATTTAACTTTCAAAATTTCCCCATCGACGTACAAAAGGTTCATATATAGCGGTAACACCGAGCCCTCCCTCCTCTAACTCTTCAGACCCGTGTAATTATTCATACTATTCAAAAATTGAAGACTCTCCGACGTAATAATTAGGGAAGATAATGAATATAATCTAAAGAGAGAATTTAGGAGATAAAATGTTAAACGTTCCTATTGGTAGGTGCGAATTTTCTATAACGTATATCTTCTTCTCTTCGTTTGCTTATGAATAAACATGAGATCAATTTTTATATTTCATTTATATTATCCATCTCCATCTCTCTCTCGATGTGTTTTATTTTTCTTCTTTTTGTTTTTGTTTTGTTTTAGGAATTCACTAGTGCCGGAGTCAAGCATACAAAAATAACAATACCTGGGAAGAAAGTACCATCGTTAAATTCTGTCATGAAGTAAGTACAAAAACTGATGCAATTCTTTGCATTATTATTATTTTCTTTTTTGTTTTTTGTTTTCTTATGCAAATAATTAATACTTTCGTTAATATTATTTGTTTAAATTGGTATTTGGAAAATCTCTGTATGATTATTTATTATTTTCTGTTTTATTAATATAATGATCATTAATGTTTAATTTTATTCTAACAAAATATTGGATATATATTCAAAATTAACATACTTTATATTATCACTGAATATCTTTTACAATTCATTTCTTCATTGATTTTATCTTATATTTAATATAAATATCAATGAATGTTTATAGAATAAAATGATCATCCTATGTTACATATTGCAAACTTATAAAGTAACAAACAATTAAATTAAACATAAACCAGACCCCCCTTCTTCTTCCTTTAGACACCCATTTCTTATCAATTTTTCATTTCATCTGACCTTTTTTTTTACTTTATTTTTTTTTTTATTACTTTTGCATTTAACGAACTAGTCGATCTATTATCGCATCTATCGATGTATTTTGCTGAGGAACAGAATTCTGAGTAAGTAAAATACGATAACAACCTGTACCCAAGAGGTAGAACTAAGCGCCACAGGTAGCATCTTCGTGTCCTGGTAAACTTTCCTTGAAGAGAGTAAGGAAAGAGGAGGAGGAGGAGGAGGAGGAGGAGGTGTAGAGACCATGTCGTAGTGGCATATATAGGACGGTTTGTTATATATATACCTGGTGTGTTGTAGCCGCCCTCGGCGATCTAACCGACTTACAGGCGTTTATACGACACCAAAGCCCCCTCCTACCACCCCCTACCAGACGTTTAGTTTAGTTTAGTTTAAAGTTCTCGTTTCGTTTTGTTTCGTTGTACTTGCTTTCACGAACGATGAGATTGCAGGGCCATCTAGTTTTAATGCTAATCGTATTTCACGTTTGCCAACTTTGCTGCAGGATATTTCGAATTGCGTGTCTACCTCTCTCCGCCCCCATTCTCAAGGCCGATTCTTCTTTCGGATCTATCGATCGTTAAAAAATCTTCTCAATCTTTTATATACCTTCTCATATTTATTTATTTTTTTTTTTCTTTGATGTTTGTTTTTATCTGAAGAAGAAGAAGAAGAAGCTTTTTTTTCTTTTTCTCTCTCTCATCATCGAGCTTCCGTGTAAGCTCTTTCAATCCGTTGTCGAAGGACAACGACGAGAGTTCGGTAACAAAAATTATAGTCTTTAATTTATCGTCGTCGGTTCTTCTTCTCCCCCTCGATATTTTCGACCACTAAATTAGGTCGTAAAATGTTTGCTATATAGTCAAGAATCGTATTACACTCCACGTATTTTGGTGAATACCATTGGAGGAGAGGAGAGATAGGTCGTGCACGCGAACGCTAGTAGTAATTCGTTTAGTTATGGTTCGGTCTTGTTCACGAAATTCTACGTCGAATAAATTTTTTTTTTTTTTTGGCAACAACGAAGAGAGAGAGAGAGAGAGAGAAAGAGAGAAAAAGAAAGATCGTATCGATCGTTTTAAGGTGTCGGCGAACTTTCGATTTTCGCACGCGCGCATATATACATATATGTGTGTATGTGGGTGTGTTGCAAACATTACGTGTACACTCACCTGTATACGTGGTGCACGTGTGGTACACTTGTATATTATACATATATGTATACATACACATGTGCACACGTTATATCGAAAGACACTTCCTCTTTCTCGGTCACGTTAGACCACGGGTTTTTCCGCGTGGTGCGCTCAGCATGCGAGGAAGGAGCACCGAACTGGCACTTTGGTCCAGGACTGTTAATTAACCGCAGTAAACGTCCGATGATTTACAGAACGTCGCGAACCTGGCGCTCGCAAAGCTCCTTGCATGTATATATATATATATACTTGTAGTATTATATGCATCTACATATGCATATATGCAATGTTTTTCTTTTTTATTCTTTTTTGTTTTGGTTTTTTTTAATTTTTGTTCTTTTCCTTTTATCTTCTTTTCAACTCGGATGCCACGCAATGGGGGGGAACGGGAACGTATTGGAAGATACTATATCGACGTCGACTTATGTACGTGAATCGTGCCATTTATAAAGACGACACCGCGATATTAACATCGTTCGAAAAGAGCGTTAACATTTTATCCCTCTTTTTCCTCTCTCTCTCTCTCTTAGTTAGAGTTAGAACAACACAGTCAAAGGATTAATAAAGTATAATTAATAATAATTATAAAATTCTTTTTTTTTTTCTTAAATAATTTTGATATGACAAGATTCAGAAGAATAATCAATACGCAAGAAAAACAACATTACATTATTCGCATTCAAACTGTAACTTGTATCAAACGCATGTATGCTTTCGTAGTACTCAAAAGATTAAACAAAATGAAATAAAGAAAAATAATCAAAAGATAAAGTAATACATTAATAAAAGATTGTGAAAGATTGATGATATTTTTCGAAAATGTTTATGTTCGTTTAATATTTAACGAAATAAAGGATCGATGATAGATCGAACGGTATCGATCAAGCTCATCGATCTATTTGAACGAGGGTGGCAAAGGAAAATAGAATGACGTCAAGTTTGCAGCTTGATGCTTACGCTTCGCGTAATTAATGGTATCCTTGATAAGGATCGGATCGTGGTTACATTTTACTTTCACGATTGAAATGAGGAATAATGGAAGTCGGTTGTGATGAGAGGTGTAAACTAGGCGCCACTTACAATAATATCCTAGATATCCTTGAACTCTGAAATATCATGAGAGATGAGTGAACAAGATGGACACAAATAAAAATGTGAGGAGTGAGAGTGTGTGAGAGAGAGAAAATTTATAATGTAAGGTTGTAAAAATTGACGCTTAAAAGCGTCTAAGGATTAGTATTATTTTTAACATATCGTATTATTTCCTGTTTGTGTATAGAAATTCTAGTATCATGATCATAAATAAGGGAAATGAGAGAAAGTAAGAGTTTATAATGTAAGATCGGGAAAAGTGGCATTTAAATGCGTCCAAAAATTAGTATCCTTTGCGATATCCTTTTTAAAAAACGTTTCGTATAATTTCTCGCTTGTCTATAGAAATTCTTTCGAGGTTGTTAAGCTCGTATCGAATGGATTTATTCGGCAACTATCGTCGTCTGATTTTACCTCGAGTTTCTTCACTTTTTTCTTTTCGACAGAAGAAAAAGAGGAAAAAGAAGAAAAAGAAGAAGAAGAAGAAGAATCAGAAGATCGAAGGTATCGATCCTTCGTGCTTTAGTCGAAGGACATTTCGAAGAATCTTGGTACGCGTAGAGGGAAACGTGCCGTAAAATGTCCGAGTTCTTTTCGAGTTGCATGTCCTGTTGTTATTTTTGGATCGAGAATACGTTGTGGAAGGTTAACGACATTTCCTTATTTCCTTTACGTTCTTCTTATGTATGGCTAACTCGAATTTTAAGAGATAGTATTAACATATTTACGGTCAGTTGGATCAAGGATCTTTTTGAGACACTTCAAGATTTGTACGTAAGAAAACAAAAAGCTTATTCTTCTTATTCTTGGTTTAAAAACTCTTGATCGCATAAAATCATGGTTTTTTTTTTTTTTTTAATTTTTATTTTTCTTTTTTTTCAATCCGTTATTTGCTTCCAGTGTTTACTTCTTTATCGATTTAATTACTCTCTTGAGATCGTAAGAATTTAACGAGGGAAGATTCAAGGCAAACATTTGATGAGCGAGGTTGCTGCTTGTTGTGATCACCGAACGAACGTAGGAGAGAATCATATAACACGTAAAAAGGAAATGACGGAAATCATGATACTTTATTCAAGGTGTATTCTCTACTGTAGTTTGATTTTCTTCCGATAACAAACTAGTTTAAGTTATAAGATTAATCTCGAGGACAAAATAAATTCTCGTTAGAAAATACGATTCTAATGTTTTTTGTTTTTTTTTGTTTTTTTTTTTTCAGGAATTTAAGAAGAAATTTAATTGAACAATAAATTGTCTTTACGGTACATCAATGTTGGTTGATTTTCTCGAAGTATTTGAAAATACGTATAACTTTATTCACATTTTAAAAAGATAAGAAATGATTATCGTCTAAAAGAAGTTTGATTAAATCTTCAAATTTTCATTAATGTGTTATTCGATATCTAGCATCTCATATTATTATTATCTTAATATTAGAAATAATTGATCTCGAATGATTCCTATTTGTCTAATAAGATTATTTACGGATCAACGAAGAAATGAATCGACTTTTTATCATAAATGATTAATTAATTATTCATGCATTCATGAAAAAGAAAAGAAAATGAATCCCATAAATTGTTGTATTGTAATCCGATAAAAAAAAAAGTATCGTGATAACGAAATGATGTTTTGAATATGACGAAGGACTAACAACTAACAATGAGATAACGAATGCGTTAATTCATGCGTTAGTTTATGCGTTTTAATTCATTCGTCGAACGTCAAAAGAGAGAAGATGTTTCGATGTTGTTATGAATAAAGATTAGTTTATCGGGAACAACGCGTTATTTACTTGGTGGTAAGATTTGGTGTTCGATCCGGTTTTTGGTCAGACTCCGATTATAATATTTTCGAAGTCCATGTGCTTCTTCGAACCGGACTAGCGGTTCGTTCCTTCGTTTTCTTCTCTTCTTAGGCTTCGCGTTTCTTGATATCCGTTCGCGAATTTATTGGGAATAAAGTGTTGGCAAATATGGAAACAAAATACGGGAAAAGGGTATCGTGTTACGTGATATTCACTACCAACTTAACGATTCCTGAAACCAGATTCCCTAAATGCATACGTCGCGTGAGTAGGTATATTATAAGGTGTCTCTTTTTTTTTCTTTTTTTGAAAAGAAAAATAAAAAGAAAGAAAAACAAGAAGAGGAGGAGGAGGAAGAAGAAGAAGAAGAAGAAGTAGCGTAGTGTCGTGTGACCTCGAAGAAGAGAACTCCAATCGTTAGGTGCGTGCGCGTGTATACTCTCGACAAGGCACACGATAAGAAGGTGTACGTGGGAGTTAGGCGCCTCACCAAACGACGTCTTTATTCGTCCTCGACGTCGAACATAGGTTTTCGCGTGTAGTCCGTCTTGTATCGCGAGACAATGCGCATACATTCTGCCAACGTAAAAGGATACTTTGTAACTAACCTCTTTGCGAAAGACAGACATTTTCATACCTTTTTTTTTCTTCTTTTTTTTTTCTTTTTTTTTTTACAACTTAAGGGGACCTTCTACTCTGGGCAATTATTATCGGCCCATTACCGGCAATTATTATCGGCCCATTACCGGCATTTATTATCGGCCCATTACCGGCATTTATTATCGGCCCATTACCGGCATTTATTATCGGCCCATTACCGGCATTTATTATCGGCCCATTACCGGCATTTATTATCGGCCCATTACCGGCATTTAGTATGGGCCCATTACCGGCATTTAGTATGGGCCCATTACCGGCATTTAGTATGGGCCCATTACCGGCATTTAGTATCGGCCCATTACCGGCATTTAGTATCGGCCCATTACCGGCATTTAGTATCGGCCCATTACCGGCATTTAGTATCGGCCCATTACCGGCATTTATTATCGGCCCATTACCGGCATTTAGTATCGGCCCATTACCGGCATTTATTATCGGCCCATTACCGGCATTTATTATCGGCCCATTACCGGCATTTAGTATCGGCCCATTACCGGCATTTAGTATCGGCCCATTACCGGCATTTATTATCGGCCCATTACCGGCATTTATTAACGGCCCATTACCGGCATTTAGCATCGGCCCATTACCGGCATTTATTAACGGCCCATTACCGGCATTTATTAACGGCCCATTACCGGCATTTAGTATCGGCCCATTACCGGCATTTAGTATCGGCCCATTACCGGCATTTAGTATCGGCCCATTACCGGCATTTAGTATCGGCCCATTACCGGCATTTAGTATCGGCCCATTACCGGCATTTAGTATCGGCCCATTACCGGCATTTAGTATCGGCCCATTACCGGCATTTAGTATCGGCCCATTACCGGCATTTAGTATCGGCCCATTACCGGCATTTAGTATCGGCCCATTACCGGCATTTAGTATCGGCCCATTACCGGCATTTATTAACGGCCCATTACCGGCATTTAGTATCGGCCCATTACCGGCATTTAGTATCGGCCCATTACCGGCATTTATTATCGGCCCATTACCGGCATTTAGTATCGGCCCATTACCGGCATTTAGTATCGGCCCATTACCGGCATTTAGTATCGGCCCATTACCGGCATTTAGTATCGGCCCATTACCGGCATTTATTATCGGCCCATTACCGGCATTTATTAACGGCCCATTACCGGCATTTAGTATCGGCCCATTACCGGCATTTAGTATCGGCCCATTACCGGCATTTAGTATCGGCCCATTACCGGCATTTAGTATCGGCCCATTACCGGCATTTATTATCGGCCCATTACCGGCATTTATTAACGGCCCATTACCGGCATTTAGCATCGGCCCATTACCGGCATTTATTAACGGCCCATTACCGGCATTTATTATCGGCCCATTACCGGCATTTATTATCGGCGCATTACCGGCATTTATTATCGGCCCATTACCGGCATTTATTATGTAAATGATAAAAAAAAAAAAATTTTTTTTAAATTGCAGAGTAGAAGGTTCCCTTAATGAATTTTGACCTCCTTATTTCGCTAATTTTTTTTTTATTCTATCGGTTACTTTGTTTTTAACAAGTATTAAGCGTAAATATGAATACGTAGATATTTGGTTTTTAAATTCATAGCGTTATATATTTGTTATCAAAAAATTCGTAAGATGGAAATCCATGTTATAGAAAATAACTAGGATTATTTCCAATAATAACACATCCGTCGAATTAATCCTTACATTTAATATAAATCAATTTTATTAGGAATAAAATTGAGAACATTGTAATTTTTATTATATTCGTGATACGTTCAATATTAGTTCGAGAGAGAAAGCAACAGTTTGAAATTCTATGACAGTTTTTGATTGAAGAAAAAGAGATGATGAATTTTTCTTTTTTGACCAAGAGAAATCTTAAATACAACAACAACAAAAAAAACTCATGATCGTAGGTGGATTGTGAGCATAATACGAGAGCAGGGTATTTCCGGTCCTGTATTTAATTCGAGTTGACCGGTGGGTCCCAAGACTCGAATCCGTCGTCTTCTTTTTCTCTTCTTCTTCTTCTTCTTCTTTTTTTTTCACGAGTAGTGAATATTCCTCTCTTCATTTCTTTGTTTCTTCCTTGTTGGGAACATTACCAGGAGTAGGAAGTACGCGATGAGGAACGCGTACTCGTCTTACGAGCTGGACCACCCGGACGATCGCTTCATTACGTAAATTCGCCACTACTACTACTACTACTACTACTACTGCGTTTAATATACCCTTTACCTTCGTCTTCTTTTTTTGATTATTTTTATTCTTTTTCTTTTTCGTATCCCATATAGGCGCGGTGGCACGCTTGCCATGACACGCAACACGCGTACGCGTTTCTTCCAAACTTCCACGAAAGTGTAGGAGAGGAGCAGGAGGAAGAGGAGAAGAAGAAGAAGGGAAGAGTATATCGTCGAATATTAAGATTTACATTTTGTCATACGTGTGAATCAGAAAATTAGAGGCGAGAGTAGAGGAACAAAAAAATCGTACAAAGTATATGCCATGATTCCAAATAGGGAAAAGATAAAGACGAAAAATAGTAGTAATAGTGTATCGAGACTAGAAATTACTTATTCCAAGGAGAGGAAGGTGTGACCTAGAGTAAAAAAAAAAATTAAGAAGAAGAAGAAGAAGAAAAATAAAGAAGAAAAATCAAACAAGAGGAGAAGGAGGAGGAGGTGGAAGAAGAAGAAGAAGAAGAAGAAATAAAAGTTGACCGTGGTTGGTACTACTCATCATCTTCATCGGTTATCGTATCGCACGTACTACGGTAGACCACGTGTGACTTCGATTGGGAAACAGTCGAGCTGTATGTTTGCAGAGTACTTCTACGATCTCTTATTCTTCTTCTTCTTCACTCGGGTTCCGTATAAACACCGACACGAACATTACTCGCCTACCTACTACTACTACTACACATAGAAAGTAGAAGATCGTCCACTCTTCTCGTTGTCCTGGCTCCATGCATTAAACATCTTCAAACAGCGGCTCCGTCTTTCTACTTGTATGCCACCTTCGATTCATGTTCGTGTCCATATATATATATATATATATAGTTGATTCGCGGTTGTAAATTTATACCGTATTGTGGCTGTGTGTTGTGTTCTGTCCTCTCGACCGAAAGGAACGATAGGCACGAGATACCATTTTTACCTTGGATTTACTTTTTTTTTTGTTTGGTTCTTTCTTTGATTGTTTAAAATCCATTTCTTTTTTGGTCTCTTTTTCTTCTTGATCCATTTTATACTTTCAAAACTACAATGAAATATATATATGTATATATGAATAGATTAATAATGGATTTGTTTAACCCGTTCATTACCAATGTCTCACATTTCTTTGACGCATCAATTTCTATTGAAAATTAAATGTCAAATATCTGTGACAGACTGATTTCTATTGATATTTCTGTGTCAGGTTTATCCATGGACAATCAAAAATGAAAAATAAATTCTACATATTCTTCTTACGTTAGTAATGAACATGTTAAACAAAATGAATATCATGATCGTGAGATTATATTTATCGATAATTACTCTAAAACATTTTCTACAGGGTGCTGTTCTTGTCCCTCTTGATAGATTTTGTCCCATAGAATAGGAAGATTGATTCATTCCTAATTCATTTGACATATAATGATTTTGATATTAAGCATATTGATTAAATTCGATTAAGAATCTAATTGATATTCGTTTATCGTAAATGTTGTATAACATAACTCACCATAATCAGCTCCTGTTTCATCGAATGTAGGATCGTCGACTGAAAAAAAAACAAACCAAAAAACCCAAAATGAGATAACTTTATTAAATAATCGATATTTTAGTTAATTCAAAATTCAAGTTTTTTTTTTGTTTTTCACACGTGAGTATCAAATTGATCGATACAAATCGATGTAACGACATCGATCAGTGTGGATCAATCCAAGACGCGTTTTAACTCGTATCAAAGAGAGAATAAAAAAGCGTAGGTGAGTTTGACGGTGTTTGTGTGTGTGTGTATGTGTGTGTGTGTATGTTCTGTCGCAAAAGAATGTATTATGCAAATTGCTGTAATAAAAATGACAGGCAGGGAAAGGTAGACTTGCTTTGGGTTACTCTTTTTCTCTTTCATTCTCTTTGACCAATGATTCCGTTGAAGGGACGACGGATGTTACCTTTGCTAAAGAAAGAGTTAAAATGAAAATCGCTTGTTATGTATGGGGAAAGATTTAAATGACAGTGGCGATGGCAAGAATATATATTGTATATCACATCTCTTCGACAACGAATATAAATTTTCAATTGGAAAGTGTCCCGAAAGTCGTTCACCAATAAGGAATTCAAACAACAACGATTTGATTTCGATTCTTTTTTTTTACATTAACACTTTATAATTCAATTTATATAATTAAGTGGGTATTTGAAAGACTGACCTATATTACATAATTGCATATACTTGTAATATAGGTCAGGGTTTTTCAATCTATAGGTTGAGACCCTATATAGGATTGTATAAATTTGGCTAAAAATATTCTTGCAATCTTACAATCATTGAAAATGTATTATAATGTTATTTGTTAGTTTATGATAATGAAAATAGAAGAAAAATATGTATTTAGTGTTGTGAAAATATTTGCTCGGATAAATGGGAATTGTCAAATAGAAATATTTCCAAAGCTTTTAATATAAACAATCACAAAATTGTTTTTAATTTAATACATATTATAAATATATATATATATATATATATATATATATATATATATATATATATTAGAAATATTAAACTTTAAACGTGAACTAATAATTAATGAAAAAAAAAAAAAAAAACAGGAAAATTCCCCATAAAAATTGATTAAATTAAAAACGTTGTATATATATGATGTATAGTTAAATATTATTCCTAGAATAATAAACTAAAATTATTGATGAATATTTGAAAAATATTTACAATCGAGTCGTCTTTGGACTATTGCCACCCCCGCAGCGAGTTCTGGAATACGTGCGATACGTTGCCGAAGTGGTGCGTGTGGGACGACAGGTTGAATCCTTTGTGGGGGTGTGTGAAAGGTGCTTCGATAACTAGCCGGTGTTGTTCTATAACTTTCATCTTGAGATTTATAAGATTCATCTTGAGCCGTCTGCCATCCTTCTCCAACCGATATCGATCTGTGTTCATGTTTAAACATTTTTTTTTTTCAATTATTCCCACAAACATTTAAGTTTAATATTAAAATAAGACAAAATATTATATAATTTGAGGTTATACTCACGCATCAACAGGACAATGTCCGGTATGTTGTTCTTTTAAACCCGTACTATGTTTGCAATTACACATTTTCATTTACGATTGATATTTAATTATCGAATTAACTTTCAATTTGGAAGATTTTTCTATCGGATTTATTGTGAATAATTGAAAAATATAAAACAATTTTTGGATGGGATCACATATTGATAAATGTAATTTAAAAAAAAAAAAAAAAAAAAAAAATAAAGTAGACTATCGATCGATATCGTATTCATTTCTCTCGATTACTCGATATATATTTATAAATATTCAATATTCGTAGGAACAAGAATATTACAACTCGAGATGATATTTTGTTATCTCACATACTTATACTAAATATATAGTTTTATTAAAAAAAAAAAAAAAAAAAAAATCAAAATGATTAGTATACTGTGAATAGATCACCAAAACGAAGACGTTCAATGAAATTATCGATAAGTGTATTATTTCTGATTTTTTGTTTATTCTTTTCTTTATAAACGGAGTCGAACAGTCGTAAGTAAAATTGTTGATAATTTATAATTAGAAAAAAAAAGAAAAAAACAATTAAGCAAAGAAATTTCCATAGAAACATTTACATATTTTTTGATCAAGTACGTTATATCCACGGGTTCGAATAAGAGAAATTGAGGAAAGATTTCTGTGCTTATCATTGGATGAATCTATTTTGATAGAAAGAGAGAGATAATTGTCTTTCCATCTCTGTTACTCTTTCTCTCTCTCTGTCTCTCTCTCTCGATCTTTATAACGATCATGATCGTCATATTTGTGGTGCTTGGGTTACTTGTTTGCTTGGTTGTTATTTGCTCGCGCATTTGATAGTTCGTTGGACGCGTGCGCAAGACCACACACAGTGTGATATTCAAATGAGCTCCGTTTAAACTCGACTATCGTACTTCCATAAACGTCGTTCTGCGATTTCACGAGTGTATCTACACGTTTCTGTTGAACTCGCAAGATTCGCCGCACGCGGCACACATTCTCTTTCTCTCTCTCTCTCTCTCTCTCTCTCTTTCTTTCTCTTTCTCTCTTTTATTCTATGTAGATCGGATACGCGAGAGATTCTTTCGTAATAATTTATGCAACTTCGATCCTTGGGAAAATAACTCGTTCGCTCGTAATAACACGCTTATAGAATAGTAATAGATTCGTGAATTACGACTTTTCGTCTTTTATATTCTGCCATTATTATTATTATTTTTTTCTCCCCCTTCTGTTTTAAGATTTTAATATACTGACAAGAGAGAGAGAGAGAGAGAGAGAGAAAAATAAATGCGTCGAACTGCGGATGATATTTATTCGAAATTTCGTCTTTTTTTTTTTAACGATCTATTCCTCAATCGACGATTAAAATAACGACGACGTTTTTATTTTTTATTTTTTTGTAACAGTTTAACGATGATCGAGAGGAGTAGACCATAATAAAATTGTTTTTAAATATAACAACGATAATTGAATGGCTGAAAAGGTAATGGGTACAAATTAACATTTTTCTTTATCATTTTGTTTTTTTTTTTTTTTTTAATTAATTTGTAAACAATTTTTTTTTCTCCATGTAACCTGAAACGACTAACTGGTGTATATAGGAATGCACGAATCTTCCTTCGTTTTCTTGGAAACTGTTAATTATTGGGTCTTACATCTTGCACAATCTACAGTTCTATAATGGATTCGTATAACTGTGTAGAATTTAAAAAAAAAAAAAAACAACATTGGTATTTTTGGAAAGTTTGATGAAGCCTTTGTTAGTCCAATTTCAAAATTATCGAAACAACTATTGAGCTATCGGAGACGACGGGATGTTAACTATCAAGTTACATTTTCAACGTTATTTTATATCGGATCAATTGAAATGAAAGGGGGTTGGATTTTGACAGGTTCCGAAATCCGAAATCAAATGAATTTAACGGCTATCATTTTTCACCTAAGTTTCGGCGCCGTTATAGCACTTCGGCGCCTCACGATCAGTATCATTCGATATTTCATATCATGTATAAGTTTTACCTTTTCGTTTCTTTGTGTTTCTTTTATTTGTCTTTCTCCCTTTCTGTTATTTTTCTCTAACAGAGTTATTGATTGATTTGTTTTCCATCTGACACTCTTTACTGTATTATCGATAGTAGAAAGAACCTTAGAGAAGGATAAAAATTGTAATATCCTTTGAATACCATTGGCAACGTAGATAAAGTAGAATTTTATTAAAAATACGTCCTCTTTTTTTTGTCAACTTATTTTTATTCGAAAACTCGATGCGTATAATTCGAACGTGTACGATCAAAGAGAGTTGCACTATTGATCGTTAGATATCACGTATTTTGTGAAACACAACGTGTTAGTTTGTTATGACAGTGTCATAATCAGTTTGAAGCTCTTTTTTTTTATAATATTTGCCAAAATATAGTGGTCAAAACTTATTGTTTATAAATGAATTACACGTTAGAATTTAAAACGAGCCCAATTGTTGTTTTTCAAAACGTGATATTCGTTGAATCATAAAATAACGACGAATAATTATTACTCGAATTATAAATGAATATTATACTTGAAAAAAAAGAAAAATATCTTCACATTATTCTTTAGTGTATATTACATTTAATATCGAAAAGAAACATTCACGAGTATGATTATATTTTACGAGAAATTTTAATTTTGCAAATAGGACCGCCGTACCGTTCGATAAATCCGATCTAAGGTAACTTTTGATATAGTAATTAATAAAAGTTCATTCGTTTATTAATTATTTTAACGAATCCTATTCAATGGGGGGTATTCGATCGAAAATCTATCTCGTGGTCGATGATAAAAAAGAAAAAAAAACACGAAGAAGTTTAGTAAAGTTGTCGGGTTTCTTCTACCTGGTCACCGATCAGGACGTACGATCGATCGATCGTAAAGAGAAAATATAAATGTTAGCAATCGCAATGTGAGAAATTAACATTATGCGGACTCAGCGGGTGGTACGGCAAAGCTGATCATCATCGTATAGGAGCAAAGTGAAGAGTGTTCCACCTTGCTTGGCGCGTTCGGAATGTCCCTGGAATCTTCGTGGAATGCAGAAGGGGGGAATGAACACCTTGCGTTAATTTATCGAGTAGTCGAAGATCGCGGTTTAATCCGTTAGTAAACTCTCGAGCTTCTTCTTCTTCTTCTTCTTCTTTTTCTTTTTCGAGAAATGGTAAGGGAACCATTCAAAGAAATTGAAATAAAAAAGAAAAAGGAGAAGGAAGGAAGGAAGGATAATAATAATGATGATGATGATGATGATGATGATGATGATGATGATGATGATGATGATGATGATGATGATGATGATAATAATAATATTAATGATTATGATGATGATTATGATGCACGATATCATTTCAAAACTAATTACGAACAACTACCCTATCTACGAATCAGCGAAACTATTTCCAGATTTGTTTAGTATCGTTTTTAATATCTGATTTATCTCAAACTAAGATAACGCTCGTTTTCATGATTATTATATATTCCAAGGTGTTATGTAAAATAATAGAAAAAAGTACATGAATAAAATAGATGAGGATTATTAATCGACACTTTAACACAATGGTAATATTCGGTGCGAGATGTTAATCGGTAATCAAGTAAAAGTCGTTATAAAATAAGGTCGATTTTCAGTTTTGTTTTTTCTGTTTTTTTTTCTTCTTCTTCTTCTTCCTTTCTATATAAAAAAAAAAAGGCGCGGATTGACAGGGAAAAATAATATGACATTAGCATACGAGTTTATCGAGGTGGTGGAGGCTCTAAACGGTGCTAAGTTATGGTCATAATTCGTTGTAAGGTTCAGATCGGGTGAATAATTAATGATTCGTTTTTTTCAGATCGAGCCCAGGGCGCGATTTACTTTAACGATGTAATTCGAAATTGATTTGACTTCTTAATGCCATTCAGTCGCGCAAGGTCTTGTACTTTGTGTAACTCAGGGTGTGTAACATCGAAGCTCTTAAGGTTCATTACCATATTCCTTCGTTTACCGTGCGCGAGTCTTTGCATACCTATTACACAGCTATTACACTGTCACTTGCCTCTCGACCGGTTACCATATTTGAATATTTATTTAGCTGATTATTTTTTTAACGAGAGACCCTGGAAATTCGATAACCAGAAGTTTTCGGTACCGCATTGCCGCGAAACTTGTCAATAACGGGAGAGTTAAAGGGGGCGGCTGTTGAATATAGGGTGGTGGTGATGGTGGTAATAGTAGTAGTAGTAGTAGTAGTAGTATACAACCATAGGTAGCCCATTTCCAAAGAGTATATCTTGGCTTCTGCAGGAGTCTTCTTCTTCTTTTTCTTCTTCCATGGATTTATTACAAGAAGAACGTTTTGACTCAACTTATTAATATAGCCATTAATCATTATTTAATGGCAGCGATGAACGATCAATGGATAAATCGATAAATTGATTTCGTATTAATGCAATTTGCGCCAATGAAAAAAATCTTTCTTCGAGATAGAACATCGACGAGGAAAAGAGAGAGAGAGAGAGAGAGAGAGAACACAAAATTCATCTTTATTTAGATATACGTCGAATAGATAATGTTGCTAGATAAATAAATATCTTTTTCCTATCTTTCTCATTGCAGATTTTTTGACACGATGGACAATTTCATGGCTACCGCTGGAGAGGGTGAGTGTTTTGTTTTGTTTTTGTTTTTGTTTTTTTTTTTTACATTTATATTTATATTTATATTTTTTATTTATTTATTTATTGATTTTTTTCTTTTTCTAATTCAATTCACGCCACGTTGAATTATTAGTTTCCGTCAGATCATTATTAAAGTCAATCAAAGCACGTATTGGAGAAGCACGATTAATAAAATGAATGGATGATTCGTTTGGAAAAAAACAAATACAAACGGTATACTACTGTTAATTTCAAAAAGTTGATCAATAGACGTGATTTTTATGATAACATTTTAAAAAAAGTGTGATTAGGCTTGCGTAAAGAAGTCATTTGAATTCGTAAAAGGAGTAAACAAGAATAACAAGAAAAAGAATACCGAATATAATAAAGTTGTTGTTTTTTTTCTTTTTTTTTTTGGATTCCTGATCAATTTGTTTAACGAGTTGTTTTAACGGGGAGAGCACGCGCGTTTTATACGTTTATTACAAATATAACAAAACAAATTCTATTTATACCTATGATAATAATCTTACCGAGAGACTTCCGTGCTACTACTACGAGAGTTTGGAATTTTCTTTTTTTTTCTTCTTCTTGAAAGATAAATATAATGAGATACGTAGTAAAAAAGTCAAGAAAGAAAGAGATAGGTCGAAGAGACCTATCATTGATTCCTGCAGGTTGAACGAAAGAACGGCAGGGAAGGAAAAGGATAGAACAAGATGTTCGGTAAAGAGAAAGAAGAAAGAGAAAGAAAGAAAGAAAGAAAGAAAGAGAGAGAGAGAGAGAGAGAGAGAGAGAGAGAACGAATCTCGAAGTTGGAAAGATCGAAAGATCGCCCACGCACGGGACTTGTATACCGGACCGTTGTTAATTATCCGCCGCCGTTTATCAACCGTTCAAGAAGAAAAAGAAAGTTCCCTTTGAGCTCGTTCTTTCTCTTTCCACGTATCTCTCTCTCTCTCTCTCTCTCTCTCTCTCTCTCTCACACTCTCTATCTTTTTTTTATCTATCTATCTATCTATCTTCTTCTTTTCCAAGCAAAGTAGAATAGGAATAAAATTAAAAAAAAAGAAGCTTCTTCCTTACCATCAGAAAATTGTCTTTTTTTTCTTCTTCGATATAAGTCGTTTATTTTGAATGTGGCGTAAGTTCTACCATTTATGTTCGAATCGAGATATCGAAAGGTTTGCGTTGAATTAAATTTAAAAATATAAATAACAAATGACATATCGTGGAATAATGTTTTTTTTTTTTTTTTTTTTTTTTTTTAGTTTCTAAGGGTGTCAAATTTATCATTTTAATTAGCATAGTTAACTTTATTTAAGGAATAATATGTTTATTGATGACTATGATTAGACTTACGTCAGTTTCAATATAAACTCATTCATTACTTCATTAATCAGAACAAATTTTCCTCTTACAAAATCTTAATGATTTTTTTTAATCTATTAGTAATTAGTTGCTTTTCATAATGAAAAGATTCATGTAAAAGTGTTGTAACTATTAAGGGCGCGGGGTAAGGGTTTTCACTTTCGAAAAATCGACTTTTTTTTTGTCTTATCTTATTGTTTAACATTTCAAGAATATGTCCTTAAAATTTTAATCCGATCTAAGCAATATTCTTGAAGTTATTGTCAAATTCTTTCTTCTCTTTTTTTTTTTTTTTTTGGAAAATGGACTTTACGCTACTTTCAAAATAAACGGCTCATATGGTATTTAAAAATCAAAGTTTTAGTTCGCCCTTTTTCTTCTCGTAAAATTGAAACTCAATAGATAAAGATAAAGATAAAGAAATTTTCTAATTCGGTAAATCGAAGTTAAAAGAAAAAGAAGAAAAAAAAAAACAAACAAATAAAGCTTTAATCTTGTTCATACGTATAAAATAATCTTCAATTTTATTGTTAATATTTATTATCATCATCATCATCATCATCATAGTCATCATCGTCCTCCAGCGAGGATGAAGGGGGTGAGGAGAGGGGAGGGAGGGTGAGGGGGAGGGAGAGTGGTTCGATTTATGAGGATCTGACGAAACGAGAGATTATTAATCCGCTCGTTAATATGCAACAGCGTATCAATCGATTCTTGGGCATCTCTTCTCATCTCGGTGTATTTTCTTACTTCTTTTCTTCTACATCCCTTTTTTTCTTCTTCTTCTTCTTATTATTATTATTTTGATATACTCACGTTGATAGTGCTCGTGATCATGCACGAAAAGTGGATCGTGGGAAAAAAGTCACGAAAGTTAGTTCGAATCGAAAGGAGTCGTCGTTCATCTCGTGAGGGAGGACGTATGAACGTACGTACGTATGTATGTGTACATATACGTACACGTTCTGTTTGGTGAAACGAGTCTCGAAACACACAACACGCATTCCAAAGACAAAAAAGGAAAAGAACCGTGTGGTTCATCCATTGGTTCTTCTCATTCTTTCATTTTTATTTTATTTTTTTTTAATTTAATTTTCTTTTTCCTTTACTTAACAGCATTGTTTTGTGATCGGATCAATTTGACTTACAATTAGAAAATTTATCTTCTCATTCATTTGCTATTATTTTGTAATTGAATATTCAAGTAAAACGATATTATAAATAAACTTGTGTTTTTTTTTTGGTGATTATAAATGAATTGTATTTAAATATTGAACTATTATAATATTACTTTTTGTTTGTTTTGCTACGATAAATAGTTTAATAATCATCTATGTGTATAATGATACACAAGTGATTTTGCAAATAATATCTCTTGTTTCGTTGCGTTTTCCTTTTCTGAAGAAAATATACTTTTTGACAAAAATATATGTACTTATTATTATTATTATTTATTACTATGTATAATATTTATTACAAATTTTTATTGAATTTTTTTGTTTGATAAAATACGATACTACGTAAGGAAATACTCACACACACATATAATATATACATAAATACTTATTACTTATTATATATATAATACTTATTATAAATTCTTGAATTTTCTTTAAATAAATTACAAGAGTATGTAAAAGGACACACACATATTTTATATATATATATATATTTTTATTACTTATTACTTATTACTATATATATATATATATATAATACTTATTATAAATTCTTGAATTTTCTTTTAAAATACGAGAATACGTAAGGGGACATATATATATATATACATATATATGTGTTTACTGACACGCAAGATTTTCTCATTAGCGATTTCACCGAAGGCGGCACTTTATGAGAAAGAAAGATAAGCCTACAGCGAGTCCATTTACAGTGGCTGGTGATTTATCGGGCGCAGAACATAAGATGTCGTTAATCGTTCGCATCCATCGTCGAAGGCGTACAACTTTGGCGTTTGTAAAAAGCCTCCTAGCAGATTCTCCCTTACCCTTTTCTTATACCACTCTCTCCCTCTATCTTTCTCTCTCTCTTTCTTTCTCGTATTTCTGTGTTTTCTTCTTATTATACGTCATCACTACCGTCTAACCACCGTTTTCGCGTAATATACGTAAAAGATACTCGAGAAACGTTTGATCGTTTCTTCGATTGATTTAATACAGCAATATGTAATCGAACCCCTTACCAAAAATTCACTCGTACTTTTTACTCCACCCACGCTATGACAATATTTTCTCATTTATTGTATGCACGAGAGAGAGAGAGAGAGTTTGTCGACGTTTAACAACCCACCGTTTGTCCTTCCACCGTTTTCATCGACTCTCTTACATTTATTTATTTTAAATATTGACGAAAACAACGAAACTTTTGCCGCCTTTGACAAGTATTCGATTGGTTGTTTTATTTATTTATTTTTTTTACATTTTATTGTATTTTTTTTTTCTCTCTCTCTCTCTCTTTTTCTTTTTTTTTTCTTTTATTTGGGTCTAAAACAAAGTTTATCTGAATAATACGTGAAAAACTTTGGGAGTAAGTTTGAGGGATCTAAATAACTAGAAAATGTAACCGTTGGGAACAATCGGGGTCAGAAACGGATTTTCTACTATTGAAGTTACGACAATTCGAACTGAACTTTTTACTGCAATAACTGGAAAAATTATTACGTCAAATCGTTCTTTTTTTTTTCTTCTTCTTCTTTTTTTCTTATTTTTTTTTTTTTTTTTTTTTGACTTATCGCATATAGTATACTGTGTTATGTTATTTACGTGGATAGAAATATAGTTTATAACTTTAATGCGATTCGACGTGATAATTTATCAAGTCGATGGAAATAAATAATAGAACCTTGGAATTTATTCTTCAAGTTTGCTCACATTAACACTCAAACTTACCCGACACTTCTTCATGTATATCTATTTATACAGTTAAATGATTTCTTTAAAAAAAACAAAATAATTTCTTTTTAATACAAAATAAGATTTTAGAGCAAATTGAATAGTGAATAATATTTATGTTTTTTTTATATTTACAAATAAATAATGTACATTTTATACATTTTCATCGCATTTTTTTTTTTTTACAAAATTACATCATTTGATTTGCGTGAGTAAGTTTAGTTTTAATCAAAAAACGTCTCGTATTTATCTCATATCTTCGTTAGTTATTAGATAATTAATTATGAAATGTCTAATTTCTAAGTGAAGTAATCGGACGTTTGATATTCATCGATTTAATACAAATCGAATAATAAATACATTTTTCAATTTCATATAAATCATTAAGTATGTATATCTAACGAGTATTATGTAGGACAAAACTGATATTCAGTTCTTTTCGTTATATTTTATGTTCTGAAAAGGAAAATCTCTATTCGGAAACTAAAGGGAAAGTTTAGGAGGGCCATAAAACCATAAAACAAACCTTAGAATTATCGGGATATATTGGTGCAATAAAAACCCTTTGTACAGTGTCGGGACCCATTGAAGAATTTCGGATTTCTATGTAAACATATGCGATACCATAAAAAGATCAAGTTTCTTTATGCATAGTTTCCACTATCAAAAACTATAGGCTGTACCCATCGGTGGATTCTTATGCTATTGGTCAATAAGATTTATAATCTCTTTCCCTCTCCAAAGGGGTGTAGCTCATTTCTGATATAAATATGTGGAAAGAAGTAAGAAAGTGTTCTTAGTCAGTCTTCAGTCTTCAGTTAGTCCGTCTATATCAGTCCTTAGTCAGTCTTCAGTCTTCAGTTAGTCCGTCTGTATCAGTCCTTAGTCAGTGTTCAGTCTTCAGTTAGTCCGTCTGTATCAGTCCTTAGTCAGTGTTCAGTTTTCAGTTAGTCCGTCTGTATCATTCCTTAGTCAGTCTTCAGTCTTCAGTTAGTCCGTCTGTATCAGTCCTTAGTCAGTGTTCAGTTTTCAGTTAGTCCGTCTGTATCAGTCCTTAGTCAGTCTTCAGTCTTCAGTTAGTCCGTCTGTATCAGTCCTTAGTCAGTGTTCAGTCTTCAGTTAATTCGTCTGTATCAGTCCTTAGTTAGTCAGTATCTGTCTGTGTGTTAGATCTGTAACTATTCTTGCATTCTGTATTTCTGTAACCACGCCACTTTGTATGAACTTATGTAAATACCGTTCGACATCACATCATCATAATCTAATAAACTATATTATATCATTTTCAGTTATAATTATATATATATATATATTTCTCTTTCTGTCTGAAACCATCACCCCTACAATTACAAAAAAACAAAATGAAAATAATTAGAAACTTGAATAACGCGTGTTACGTAAATTGAAAAGTGTAAGAGAATAAAATAACCACATTCTTGAAAATATGTGCAAACGTGGCAAATCGTTTAGAACATTTTAGGAGAGTGAGGGGGGAAATCAAAGGGTCATGTTAAGTTCGATATCATCGCTAGATAAGACAAAGTTTAGGAAAAAGCTATAAAGATAATTCAAATTGTATTTTGAAAACAAGCAGAATCGAGTAATCGATTCCAAGTATAAGTCTCTCTCTCTCTCTCGAGAAAGAGAGAGAGAGAGTAGAAAGAAAAGGTTTTTCTCAGTAATCTCGTTGAAGATCGGTTCATTTACCGGCGCTAGGTCTTTGGTGCACCACAGGGGTGCTCGCTCCAGATTCGCATTAGATCCAGACGTGATTCTTCTGAGAATGACGTCGTATTCCTAAAAAGATGTATGCGCACACGTAAACGAAATTTTAACATTCTAGATGACCTCGTGATAGTTAACAAACGTGAATCCAGTTTGCGATGAAAGAGAATTTATTTTACGTACGTGAAAGATTTTCTAGGCTCTCTCTCTCTTTCTCTTTTCTTAGATCTTTCGTAAATTTTTCTACAAATCGTGCTTAAGATCTTGGTCGTAGATTTGAAAAATCATTAACTTTAATAAATTTCACGGCCAAGTTCGAGGAGGGTTCTTTTTTTGTTTTTTGTTTTTATAACGAACAAGCTACACTTGTAAAATTTGTTAAATGAGTTTGAAGAACGCAAAAAATAAAAATAAATGTGTGTGTGTGTATATGGAAAAAAATTGAAAATAAAAAAAAGAAAAGAGGTTGTGAGCAAGCAAGCAGGTAAAACAGGTAAACAGGCAGGCGTATCACGCGTACTTCGACATCCACTTAATTCGCACCGAAGCACGATATAAAGAGGTACAAACTGCCACGAAAGAGAGTACTTGGTACTTATCTCTTTTTCCTTTTCCTGGGTTAAAGGTTAAAGAGTAAAGAAAATATATATTGTATATATACACACATATATAGAAGGTAAAGAAAGTGGTGGAGGAGACTACTCTCATTAAGGTCGAACCTTGAAAAGGTGTCGCCATGACCTGGCTTTACTTACCCCCCCCCCCTCCTCCCCACCACTATTCCCCCTTCTTCAGTCACGATCACTCAAATTCGTCGCAGTTTTTTTCACTGTTATTTGCGATAATATTATAATCAGGCCCTTTGTCGAACACCAAAGAGAGTACGTACCATTTTCTGTTGAAGCTTTCTTCATTCACAAAATTAATGACCCGTGGAAATTGTACCCCCCCCCCCCTTTTTATCGTGGATCTTTTTATTGAACCTACTTTGGGTATTTTGTTGTTTTTTGTTTTGTCTTTTTTACCCAATTAGATGTGTCCTGGTTATACTCACTATCTTTCTCTATCATTTGAACTTTGTCGATTTATTTTGGATAGCATTGGATTTTTTTCTGGTTTTTTTTTTTTTTTTTTTTTAATTGTATGAAAAAAAGAAAAGAAAAAGAGAGAATTTTTATTACAGCCAGTTATTACATAGCACGATAGCTTGTTTTAACATATTTATTTGCAATAGATCAAGGATCTACGTAACAGATCGCATGTTTTTGTCCGATTCCGTGTCCGATGGCACAGCCATTGTTCGGGGTAATGACACATTCGGAAAAATTTATGGACTTTAAAAATTGAACGTACTCGGGGAGTTTCGAATTCGCGTGACCCAGTTCTTTTAAACTTCTAGAAACGTTTTGTAGGAGTAGTACGTTATCGAAGTTTGGTGCGTCAGACACGTTAGTTATATCCGTGGAATGACGTTCGACGTTTCGTTACATTTTTCATTTAAGAATGTAACCTGTGTTCAACGATGCATAAAATTTGTCTTTTTTCTCTTCACTTTTTAACTCTTATTTGATTTTACTTTTATTGGTTTTTTTTTTAATCATCTTTTTCTTTTTTTTTTTTCAGACGATGTCATAGGAGTACATTGCACACACGGTATAAACCGCACTGGATATCTTATTTGTAGGTAAGGAAATAATCAACCAATCGTATCGATAGTTATTATTTTTTTTTTTTTTTTGAACTGAAAACTTCTTTAGAATGGGAGTGATCTGAAAAGTAAATAAACGGAAACGAAGCTATGTAACGAAGCTATGAAACGGCTGCCATAATAAATAATGAGAGAAAATGAGACAAACATAGGATTTACACTGAGAGGGAATGAGACGGAATATAGCTATACAGTTTTTCCTATTTTCGGTCTCCTCTTTATGCTATGCTTCGTAGTTATCGCTCCTGGTTGTATATGTGTGTGTTTGTGTGCATTTCCATACTACGAAGAGTGGACTATCGGACAGACCCTACGGACTTATCGGAAAAAACCTTACTATAGAGGTGTTTACTACACTGACAAAGGTGTTTAGTTACCATGCATTTTGTAGGTACCAGAAGCAACTCGTCTCATTTCTTTGAATGTAGAACTTGCTTACTGTGTAATATGTTATCTATTTATATATGTTTTCAATAAAACGTATAATAATTGTTGAATGTGATAACAATAATATAATAATAATATTATAACAAATAAATCCTACAATTATCCTACTCCTGCATATTCTGCAGTCGTCTCATTCTCTCGAAACTTAGATTTTTGAAGGTTTCACTTCTAACACGTGTGATCTGCCCACATGATATTTTTTGTTGTTGTAATTTGTCTGCAAATTATTTTCTATAAAAATCAAATGTATCATTTAAATAATATCAATTTATTTCTAAATGATGTATAAATTGTTGTCTTCTTTTTTTCATGGATAATATTTTTCATTTAATTATTCGATTACAGGTATCTCATTGAAAAACAAGGCTGGGAGTTGCAAGATTCCATAAAAGGTATATTAATAGTAAAACTATTAACTGAATTTTTTTATTTACCAAAGGGCTTAACGTTGTGTAAAAAAAAAAAAAAAAAGAAAAAAACAAACAAGAGAAAAGAAATTAAATTAATTAGTAAGAATCACAATTGAATTTTAACCGACGTGGTAATACATAATTAAAATGAAATAATGATTTCGGAAATGCGTATGAACGAATCATTAAAAAAATCTATAATTATTTATTTTTACTCGAGAACAAACGAAAACAATTTCACATCATTCGTCAATTTACGTCATTTGCACGACAAGATGCGGAAATCGGGGAGGCCTTAGTGTCACGTGGATCTCTCAAGTCAATTTTCATGTTTCACGGAAAATAACCTCAGTTCTGATTAAACCATGTGTATTCTTCTATCTTAAACGGGTAATTGATTTTTTTTTAAATGAACATTAGGTAGAGAGAAATCGCGTGAGAAATATATTTAGTTGCTTCGATCGATGCTATTTAAATATCATATTATCGTATTTAATTTGGTTTGTAAAGATATTACAATCGTATGTCGAATAGGCGTATAGAATGAATTAATTATGTATCAATTAGAAAAAAGAATAAACAAAAAAAACAAATAAAAATTTAACGTTACAGCTTTCCAAGAGGCACGTGGCTATCCGATCTATCGTGACGAATATATCACTGCACTTAAGAAGATATCACGTGGTGAAAAAAAAAAACCCTGAATCGATCAATTAATACACGAAAAGATTCTATACCAATCAGAAACGTTCTTGATCAATATAAGTTAAGAATAAGAAATCCAAAGGGAAGACCAGCGCCATATCCTATGGGCCCGTCGCCAGGATATAAACCACACCGTCGTGGATTTACCAACGGTGCGTATCTACCACAACCTTTTGGTTTTGGTGCTCCACCACATGGATTTGGCTCGATGCCTCCGCATCCACCTGGTATGCCACCACCACCACCAGGTCCACCAATGTATGGTCCACCAAGACCAATGAGATTTGGACTACCACTTCCTCCTCCACCACCACCAGCTATGAGAGCACCCATGCCACCGTTGCCACCTGGTCCAGATTTCAGGAGATCAGTTGTTAATTCAGGATTTCATCCGCCAGCTTTCCCAAATAGATTACCAGGCCCATCGAGAATGTCTGGTCCACCTAGATTACCACCTGGTCCTCAGTCACGATTACCACCTCCTAAAATGCCTCCCCCTCCGCCACCTCCTCCGCCGCAAGTTAGGCAAGTTAGTGTTAAGCGACTTCAAGGCAATAAAAAGAAACAGCAGCAACAGCCACAGATTAGAAATGGCATGGCTGTATTACCCAGGAGTTCAATGAGACTGACCAGACGCGAAGTCAGTACAACCAGAAGAAATGTAGCTACGAAAATGATTAAAGAACAAGATTTTACGGCGGACACATTTGAAGAAAATTTATTAGCTGTCTCATCGACAAATTCGCATTTGCGTAGATCAACAACCAAAGGACGATATCATCAGACTAAGTGATGACGTGCTATATAGGATGGGCGATTATTATTTTTTAAGACTTGCATAAAAGATATGTTATGTGTAACGACGTCATCTACATCGTACGCCCAAAAGTGTTGTTTTTAAAAAACCCCTTATGGCAAGATTTTCAAGATAAAACAAGAAGAAAATGTGATTTTTTTCCAAGATCTCGCCGTTCATATTTTGCGGAACGGTCACGGGCAAATCCGAGAGAACGTAAGATAAAACGTCTGGACAATGAGACGTATAAAAAAAAAAAAAAACAAACTTCTATTTCTCTCGATGTTTATTCCTATTATGTAAAGATCAACGAAGGAGCTTTGTTGATTTCTTCGTAGCCTCATTGATTATTTAGACATTTATATATATATTATATATATAAGATATATATTATATATATATACATCGACTAAAAAAAAAAAACATAAATTTGAAATATGTTATATCTTCGTCTTTCAATCCGAACAACACGGCTCTCATTATTTCGGTAAAAATCTGTTTAGATTTCACTATTGCTACTACTACTACTACTACTATTGCTACTACTACTACTCTACTACTACTACTATACTACTACTACTACTACTACTACTACTACTATACTACTACTACTACTACTACTTTACGTTTAAGGCTATGTCCGACATTGTCTAAAATAAACGCACTTTATTGGTAAGTTATTATTTTCTGTCGACAATTAAAAGGACGAATAAAAATTGGATTATGTTATATCGTAATGATGTACACAATCGTCGTTTAAAAACACATATAAATGTAGTTACGTTCGGATGATGTAGAAGCATTTGATACGTCTCGTATCTTACTTCAAAAGATTAAAATGATTCAATATTCGACCTTGGTCAGGGATCACGCGTGTAGGTGGGACATTGTACGTACGCATTCTATATCATAAAATGAATGTACGAGCTTCTTGTACGTGATATTCATTCCTGGATAAATTTCTGGCGCCTGCTGACGTTTCTTCTTCTTCTTCTTCTTCTGGTATACTTTTGAAGCTTCACTGATAGCTTACACCTGTAAGAAAAATCGTCTAAGAAAGTCTTATTTCGACTTTCTTTTCTCTTTTAGTAAGTTGGTTACATAGTTAAAAAAAGAAGAAGAAGAAAAAGAAAAAGAATAAGCAGTAGTTTCTAAGCCGTTTATTGGTCAAACTTCGAATACAATTGACGATTTTAATGGATTTTATTTTTTCAAACGGCCTGTAATGTAAATGTTTTCAAAAAGTTAACACATTATACGAATTCTTGCCTACATCACGATGATACATAAATTCTTAAATCCATTCAATGCACTTAATGCAGAATTCACGTTTTATTTTATGTTTATAAGCTATAGATAGAAAGAATGAAAGAAAGAAAGAAAGATATAGAGAGAAAATGTGTGTGTGAATGTATGTGTGTGTGTGTGTGTGTGTGTGAGAGAGAAAGAGAGAAAGAGAGAAATAGAAAGATTCGATAAGCATTTAAAGAAGATCTCTCAACAAACTGCAACTACCAACTATGATGACAAGGACGACGACGATGACGACGACGATGACGACGAAGAAGACAAAGGACGATGATGACGACAACGCGAGTTCAAACTGGAAAACTTTGGAGAGGTGGAAAAATCATTCTCGCGGAAACAATTTCGATGCAATTTTCTATTAGAAAATGTCAAAATCCTGTAGAGACAAGTTTTTGTTTACATTTCTCTTATATTTCTTACTTTTTTTTTTTTTAACTCCACGTAGGTAAGATAAATTTTCTTTTCAAAAGTTATTATTATTATTTCAAAAATCTCTGACAAAATTCGGTAGTAATAATCTTTAGAGTTTCTATATAATATTGTTTAATATTTATATTTTTGTTTATTATTAACATTAAATATATATATATAGAATAAACTTAGTTATTCGAATAGAGTATTGGTTTAAGAAAACCAAAATGTTACCGGTGAATGGTTAAATTGAGATTACAGTTATTTGTTCTAACATTATTCGATATTTACGTAACTTGAATAGATATTAAATTGATCTACGTAATTTCTTAATTCTTTGAGAAAAAGTAAGTAAATAAATAAATAAATAAAGAAAGAAAAAATGCGAGAGAGAGAGAGAGAGAGGTAGATAGAAAGATAAATGAGAAAGATACGGAAAGAGATAATAATAGTCTATTATTTTGACTTTATAACATAATTTTACGTTTAAACGTTTAAATAACATTAAAAGAAAAGTAACGAATAAGTTGGAGATACACTGATTTATCTCGTGAATCGTTAAACAACAATGTTAAAGTAACGTAATTATGGTGAAATACATTTCAGGTAGAAAATCACTGTAAAAACGATAATCTTAGGATCTAACTATCGGTGCTGTGGTCTCGAAACGGCCTCGTTGATGCGTCTCGACGCTGGTTTCGTTCGAACTTTTCGAATAATTTGTAAAAAGCTTGAGGAGGGACAAACAAGTCCATAAAGAGTGTGCTTTCTCTGCGTTTCCTTTTCTATACTTTCACGATTCCTTCCTCTTTTGCTTTCTATCTTTCTCTCTCTCTCTCTCTCTCTCTCTCTCTCTCTATCTTTCCTTCTCTATCTCTCTTTTCGTAGTTTCTTCTTTCGATCAGTCTTTTAGTCGAAGTTTTACGTCCGTTTCGAGGTGCGACGGATCGAGGAAAATGTTAGAAATTCGCTATGTGTATAACTCGGAATTCTTGAACTCTCGAAACTGCGATATCGATCCGCCTTCCTGTTTCTCTCTCTCTCTCTCTCTCTCTCTCTCTTTCTTTTTCTGTAGAAAATATTTCTCTTCGTAGTTTTGAAAAACATTCCGAAGTCCCTCCTTATCAATGGATATTACAATTTTAACTTACGCACCAAAAGAATATTTCCTCTTTCCTTTTTTCTTTCTTTTAATCGTGATCAATTTTTATTACGTTCTTATTTTTATTCGATAATTCTACCATTTTCTCTCTCTCTCTCTCTCTCTCTCTCTCCCTTTTTCTCTTTAACTATTTCTCTCTTATCTATCTCTCTTTGTTTCTCTTTCTATCTGTCCTTTCTTTGTGATTTCATTTAAACGGGGATACCGAAGAAGATATCTTGCAAAACTGTACCTCGAACGAGCTGTAATTCTTTTGATGAAGAAAGGATTTGTGAGAAAAAGGAATTAAAAAAAGAGGGAGACAAGAAGACATAAAAAAGAGAAGAAAAAAGAAAATATATATATATATATGTGTACAAAAAAAAAAAAAAAGTAAGAAAAAAGGTTGCACTGTTCGGCCGATCTGGCAATTAGTCACGATTAATTCCTCAAAAATGAGAAGGGAACGTGCACGTGTCTGCGGTAGGTAAGGATACACGGGTTGAATCTTCTGAGAGTCAAATAATAGGAGGCTAAAGGCTAACCACACACGAGGTCCCAGAATAGTCTACCTTTTCTCTCTCTCTCTCTCTCTCTTTCTCTTCCTATAAACACATATACACATATACTCATATAGAAAAAATATATATATATATATGTATACTCACTTTTTGTTATTCTTGTTGTTCTTGTTTCTATATTCATCATCATCATCATCATCATCATCATCATCATCATCGTACAACGTATTTGATCTAGAAGCGTGTATGTGTTTCTCATTGGCAGGCAAATACGATACGTGGCAGTGCACTTTAATGCAACGACGTGCGGCCTACTTAACGGTCGGCTTGATTAACATGGAATGATTAATAGTCCGTTCTCTCCCCTCTTGTTCGTAAGCAACAACCCCATGGCACCAGCCGTAACGCCGCCATCGGAGATTCTAATCGCACGATATTTATTGCCTTACGCGTCCTTTACCCCCTTTCACCCACCCTACTTCACCCTACGTAAGACGAAAGAGAGATAGAGAAAGAAGACGGTTTTTTTTTTTTAACCCTTTTTGTTATTTTTGTTTTCTCCCCTCCCTCCTCCTCCTTTCTTTTCTTTTTTTCGACCCCTCTTCTTCCCCTTCCCATTTTTGACCACACCGATTTTGCAAGAGTAAAGACTCGATCATTTTTTTTTGTTTTTGTTTTTTTTTTTTTCATTTTTCCCCTTTCCCTTTTTTTTACGTTTTACGACGTTCCACGGATCCTTTGAACGATCTTAACTATCCTCCCCATCATCAAATCCATATCCTCACCCTCAGTCGAATTAGTGAAATCTATCGTATAAAAACTAACAATTAAAAAAGAGTAATTTTGTAAATAAAAAAAATATATATATATATATATAATATTATTTTTTATACACTCTCATTATTTTTGTTTTTGTTTTTTGTTTGTTTTGCCAATAAATAACTGTAATGATATTATTTATCTCTTGTCGTTTATTATTTTTTTAATGTACAAATTATTATACACGGTTAATAAGCGTTTAGGATAGGTTAAAAACGTTATCAAAATTTACAGTGGTATATGTAAACGTATTGTTATAGCGTGTGTATTGTGTGTGTTGTGTGTGTGTGTTGTTTACGTGTGTATGTATGTATTATTCGTGTGTTTGTATCTCATGATAAAATTAGATTTGTTCGAGGCGGGCGAAGAGGAGAGGGAGAAGAGAGGAGAGGAGAGGAGAGAGAGAGGCCGCCGACTGTGCTTCCTGTAAATTCGGGATAATACCGACGTTGGCTTTCGCACGGGAGACACATCGTCTCCCGTTTACTCCCCTTTTACTCCCCCTTTTACTCCCCTTTTACGTGTTGCGTCAGCGTAACGTTGGCGCCGCATTCGTCTGTCCAAAGATCTTTAGCCTTGTTTACAGTTCCCAAACTCCAACTACGGATCCACGATTATATCGAATTCTCGATTTCGACGTTACGACGAATATCTTCTTCTCAGGTCGTAGACCTACTAAAGTTAAGAGAAAACAGATTTGAACTTTCCCTGGTTTTGTTTTTATTTTCTTTTTTTCATTTTGAATTAAATCGATGAATAATAATGATAATGTATTAATAATATTTTTTGTTTTTATTTTTGGTTTTTTTCCTGTTCTTTTTTTCTTTTTTTTTGCTTTGCTTTCTTCTTGTTATTTTTGTTTTTGTTTTTAATTATTATTGTTTTTATTTTTATACGTGATAATATGATAAAATGTACGTTTGCAAGAAGATTTTGTCTTTTTTTTTTTTTTTTTTTCATATCGTATCAATTTATATTTTGATATATGCGTCATTTATGAAAATTATGACTCGTGATTAGGATATGATTAAATACTACTGTTAATTAAAACTGATTTTGTGACACGTGTCTTTTTCTACTTCTTTTCTTTTTTTTTTGTTCTCTCTGACGCACAATTTGATGACCTAACAAAAAAAAAAAAATAAAAAAAATAATCATTGACATTTGGGATAATAATCGTTTAGTATTTGTTTGTTTTTTTTTCATTGTCTCCTATTTTGTACAATTAGTGAAATTTCTTATATTATTTTACAATATTATTTGTGTATTATTCTGTTGTGATATGAATTTTCATTCTGAAGTGAATTGTCAATTGCTCGAATCTATTTAATTTAAATTCTTTTTTTTTTTCTCGTGAATATAATTTCACGTGTATCAAACGTATGCTATGCACGACCTTTTTAACATATCAGCGAAGGGGTCAATGAAATGGACAAAAAAAAAATTATTATTTGTTCGGGTTACTGATATTCACAAAAAAAAAGAAAAAAAATGATTAGTTATCATTCTCGAGTTGCGAGAGATAAATTCATTAAAATGTTTTTTCGATTAGATATAAAAAAAAAAATGAATTTGATTTCGAGAGAAATGTCAAATATAGAATGTATCAAAATATTAGAAGTATAATTTTGTTTTTACGTTTGGTCGAATCTTTCTTAGTAGCATGAAACATGAAACAAGAAAGAAGAAGAAGAAGAAGTAAAAAAATAATGAACAATTAAATTCTTGTAATATATTATCGAAACATATCGAAAAGGTGGTAATTAAAATAAAAAAAAAAAATTCATTAAAAAGAGTAATAAAAGAACAAAAATGATTAAAAACGTTATTCGCGTTTAAGTTTAGCAAAACGATTAGATATCATTCTCGAGTTAAGATAATAAATTTGTTAAAATATTATTTTCGAAAAAAACCAAAAAAGAAAAGAAAACGTTGATATGGAAAATATTAATCGAAATTTTGTAAAAAAAAAATCGTTTAATTTATTTACATAATTTAAATTTGTGTTTTAAATTTGTTATGAACAAATTAATATTTGTTTCATTTGTACAGAAATATTCATGTAAAAATTATAAAAAATATTCAAAGTTATATGGTAAGAGTTTTTTCGTTAGGTCGAATCTTTCTCAGGAATAAGAAAGAAGAAACAAAGAGGAGGAAAAAGAGAGGAGTAAAAGAAGAAGAAGAAGAAGGAAGTGTAAGGAAGAATCGAGTTCTCGTAATATTATCGAAACTTATCGAAGGCGGTACCAAACACGACTGGCAGTAGCCTAAGGCCACTTATTTAACATCGACGGATAGAGTCGTTGGTGTTGTTGCACGTTGCTGTCGTTGTGAGAAACGTCGTCGTGTTTTCTCCTTACACATTTTATTTAACATTTATACGCCCCGTGACTTCGTAGAAGACAATGCGCCCTTGATAATTAAGACACGCCATACGTAATTATTGATTAGCTGTGATTTATTAAACGATAAGTGAAAGCGAGCAAGTGAGTGAGTAAGTAATTGAATGCTTGTGAGTGAGTAAGTGAATGAACGAGTGAGTGAGTTGTTCTTGCTAAACTATTTAAAATAAATTGAACAAAAAAAAAAAAGATAAAACGTTTACCGATTCGTGGTAATAACGTCTTCTCGTTGAAATGTGTATAACAAATATATATATATATATATAAACAAATTTTGTTTTTAAACATCAAACGTTGTATCCTTGCCATCAGTGTTTAAATTTGATTCGTACGAAGAAGAACAACACACCATAACGATTGGGAGAATAGTGTTTTCAACGATTTCTCTCTTCTATCATTTTTATTCTACCGGTAAGTCTTTTCACATTTTTTTCTTTCTTTCTTTCCTTCTTTTTTCTTTTTTTTTTTTTTTTGATTCTTAGTTAATCATTTTTTACAACACGTAAGTTAAAATTTGATTCTCAATGGGATATATACCGTTACGTCAAACATAAACGATAGTCACGTACTTATAAATGTTATTATTAATTATCACGAACGAGATTTTTAAACGTGTTTATTCGTCGACCGAGATCACGTGGGCGTACAAAAAAAGTTCGTACGGGTGTCGTAAAAGAATAAACATAAGCGCGAACTCGAAGAAGCAGTGGACGGACACAAGTGAAATTATTAAATGACATTAATTACAAGGTCGTGATAATAAATTGTAGATAGTCATTATAAAACGTTGATGACCATTTATATTTACGTTTTATCGATACATGTATCGATGTACTTTGAAACGTTATTATAATTAATTGTGTCCATAATAATGAAAGTGGTCTAAATCAAAATTAATAAAAAAATTAATTGTTTATCAGTTATTACGCACTACATTATTATAAATTCAATAAATTCGATGTAATTTGAAAGCGTTATTATCAAAACTGAATCGTTAGATAATGTTTGTTATTTCATTATTGAACAATCCATTAATATGAACGACGTGATTTTCGCATGTCAGTCGTTGCGACTGTTTTTCTATTGACAACTATAACCAAAATAGATAATAATGGCAAATAAAATAGAAATATGAATTTTAAAACAATTTTTTTTTTAAGTAATTTAGTTGCTATGTTACATATCACAAGAAATTCCATGTAAAATTAATCGGTAAAACAGCAATGAAGATGTGATAATAAAAAAATACAAAGGACGACGTATATTTACGCCTTTCGAATATATTGATGGATTTGTGAGAGCGTATATATACGCTTTTAGCAGTCAAAGGGTTAAATGTATTATTTCAATTACTTACTATTATTATTTGTCATATAAACTTTATATGTGCTATTTTAGACCTTTCTTTTTGTACTTTCTTGTTTCTCTTATTTGAAAACTAAATCTATCTCTATAACTTCAAATATTATTACGAAAAATCACATCTATCGGTTTACTTAGAAAACAAATTTTCGATATCTTATAGAAAACGTCAAGCAATCCTTATTTTAAAAACTGTGCTCGTAAAATTGATCGTTATGTCAAAAGTTAGCATTTTTTTTTTACTTTTCATTCAACTATTTGATAATAATTAATCGAATGTTGTTAAATAATCAAACGAAATGAAATAAATATTGTAGAAATTTAACAAAATACATTGATTTCATTTGAATTCATTTAAATTCATCAATCAATATGTAGAGATCAATTAATATTTAATTCGACGAATAAAAGTAACGACGACATTTGGAATACTAAATTCGTGAGAAGAATTTGAGGTTTTTTAGGTAATACATGAGCACCGGTAGTGTACACCTTTTTTTTTTTTCATATATACGGGACCTTCGAGATACAGCCTTATTATCCTCGAGAGCTCTTTGATCGATAAGCTTGGTTATCGATAGCAGTGCGATGGTATCGTGCGGGTAGGCTGGAACAAACGTGAACGGTATAATGTTACACAAAGGCCATGATGCATGGCCGTAAGGGATACATGTTCCGGAGAAACACATATGTGTGTATAAAATGAAAAGGAAAGAGAAAAAGAGAGAGAGAGAGAGAGAGAAATTGTGTGTGTGAGTATGATTTTACTACGATAGAGAAAACTCGTGAGAAAAATCTACAATGTAAATAACAATTAATTGTTTTTCCATATATTATAAAAAAAAAAAAAAAAAAAAAAAAAACAATTCTTTGAATAAAAAATTTCATATCCCGAAACAACGCTATGGAGAAACATTATCTTAATTTCATTTATAAAAGTTCGAACGATTAAAAATGATAAAACAATTACAAATTGTATAGAGTAGGAAGAAAATTATGTGTTTATGTGATGTTAGATAATCGCAAAAAGGGAAGAGGAGGAGGAGGAGGAGGAGGACGGGGTTTTCTTTTGTAAATGTAAAAATAAACCAATTGCGATTATTTATAGATACATCATTTACCTTAGGGTTACTTGTATCATTTATTTCTTCTTCTTCTTCTTCTTCTTCTTCTTCCTTATCATATTTCTCTTTTCCTCTTGTTTCATTTTTTTTTTAATCGTTGTGTGAGAATGAAGCGGAACGCACGTATCTCCCGTTGTAAACCGCTGCCGTCAAGTGACATGGAAAACGGTGAGATCGGAAAGAACAGAAAAAGAAAAAAAAGAAGAGAAGAGAAGAGAAAGAGAAAGAGAATAGAAGAGAAGAGAAGAAAAAAAAAAGAAGAAGGAAGGACAGTAAAGGATAAAGACAGTGACAATCTAGGTCGACTCGTGGTCGCAACGTAGGCGTTTCTAGTGTTCTGCGGCCGACACCGATGTCTTTTTCTCTTTATTTCTATTTCTATTTCTATTTCTATGTCTATTTCTTTCTCTTTCTCTTTATCTTTCTGTTAACATTTCTTTTTCGAATCTAGAATTCAAGGCAAGTCTCTTGGTTGATACTAATGGAACGGGAAGTAGGATACCTTTTCTCGATGTTACATTTTTCTAAAGCAAGAAAAGTACCCAGTTTCAAAAGATAGAGAATTCCATCTAAAAAGAACCAAACCAATTCTTTCTTCTTCAACTCTTATATGTTCTCTTAATGAGATTTTCCCATATCTTCGATTGAACTTACTTACCTTTTGTTACAAACCTTATCTTTCGCGAACTTATTTATATATCATTGAATTTTTCTTTTATTTTTCTTTCAATCAAAAACAAACAAGATCTTATGTATCTCATATTGTTTTATTTTATTTATATCGACGATTAATTAATATCAGTGAAACGAATCAATTGAAAAGATATATTATAAATTTCCTTATATATCTCTATGTGTTTTTAGAAAAATGTAACATTGCAAATGAAATATTTGCAATGGAATAAAAGTATTGCGTGAAAAGTAGACATCGTTTGAAGATTTGTTTAATTTTATTATAAAAAAAAACATAGTCTTCTCATTTCCTGATCAATTTCAAAATAGAAAAGGTAAAAATGATAGAGAAAGAGAAGGAATATTTAAAGAAGGGTAAAAAGGAGGTGGAGGAGGAGGAGGGGTAATAACGTAGGTAGCCTACGGCCTTAGCGATGATTAATAAATCAGGGATGGCGTTGAGAGAACAGTTTAACCTATGACCTCGCTGCGATGCATCCTACTCTTGCCCTCCCTCCCTCCCACCCTTCCTTTCTTCCACCCATCGTCTTCCTCTCTTTTCACCCTTCTTTTACTTTTTTCCCCCCGTACACTTATATTACTCTTTTTGGTCTCACTCTCGCATCGTTTTCACGAAGAGAGATGCCTTTCGATGTAACCTTTTCGAGTAGAGAGGCTTCTTCTTTCTCTTTCTTTTACTTCTTACTTTTGCTCTTTCTCTTTCTATCCGCTTAGGGCAACGCGCGGATGCTTTTTTCTGTGGGAACAAGCAGTCTTCGAATGTTAATCGTTGTTTAAATTTATGACAGTGGCCCTCTTCACCGTCTTTTCTTTATTTCTCTTCATCCTCTTCTCTTTCTTCCTTTCTTTCTTTATTCGTTCGTGATTCTCATTGGAAAGATAGAAGTATTCTTATTCCGTTTCCATTCGTTTCGCCAAACTCTAACTCCCCTTAAAAATGAGCTCGGTGATTAGCACGTTCTATGAGAGACTCTCAAACAGGGTGAACATTTTTCGAGAGTTTCAAAGTAAGAGAGAAAGAGAAAGAAACAAAGAAAGAAGATTATATTGGCATTTGGCACTTCGCGTGGTACTTTGAACTTGAGAAGCGCGGGAATTCTAAATATGTATGTGCGTGTGTGTGTGTATATATATATATGTATTTTGGTATGTGTTAGTGTACTATATCGTAAAAACGAAGCTTCGAGAGATGATGTTTACGACGCTTAATTAAAGCGGCGTCTATTGAATCGATAAGACGGTATCGAGTCTCGTTATGTGGTACGCTCGGTAAGAGATTTTACTCATGACAAAACAACCATTCTGACATGAGTGTCTTTTATTTATTTATTTATTTATTTATTTAGTTTCGCTAAAAAAGATCTATGGTAAGTTACTTATATCACAATGTTTCTTCTTTTCTATGGCTTTATAAATTATTAGAGAGAATATTATTTGTACACTTTTGTGCTAAAAGTATACAATTTTTCGTCGTTTTTCTTTTTTTTTTTTTTTCTTTAAAATATATACACAAATAAAAATTCATTTTTAATATATCGATAATATATTTTTATTCATAACGTTTATAATTCAGTTTTCATTATTTTTTAACCAGTTAAGTGTGGCGATCTGTGCGCAGAGTGCACTCCGAGGTGTGTGTCGCGATAATCAAGCGATGACGGATATAGTCGTCAAACACAGAATACAGTGGCGCTGTTAAAATATTGTATAATCAAAAAGACGATCTTTATTTTAGAAAATGAAAGATATCTTTTTCCTTTTACCAATTAAATTATTAAATATAAATAATTCTTTCTTCCGTAGAAGAGAATCGTAGACGTTTAGCGTTACAGTTGTAGGTAGAGATGATGATCTTCGGAATGACTAAGAAATTCCTGGAAGAGGAGGACTGACTGACAGGCGAAATGGGTCAGACGTGGTGGTACAGTTAATAAAGGCAAGAGAATAACGTTACGGGGGTTTAAGTGATTATCATATGAATTGGTGGGTAGCTACGAAAAAACGAAAATGAATAGAATGAAGAACATTCGTGGTATCATTTGTACAGGAACGTAAACTGCATGTATGTTTGTATATATATATATATAAGATTACATGTACGCGACAACACAACACTCGTATATTCTTGCCAGTTAGTAGAGAGATTATTGTGTGTGGTCCAAGTTGTGTGCGTGCGTCTGTCATCGACTGTCAGTTGAGGCTAGTTTGACGAGCCATTGCTCACCTCCTGTCAACGCGTTTTAACTCACTACTTAACTGTTCACGCACGTTTGTGTGTATGTTAGAAGACGACGTTGTGTTTCGATGTATGCATTAGTTACACGCGTTCGACGACCGGTTTCACGATCACGTCGCGACGTCACCACATCATCGTGTTTATCTTTTTTTTTTTTTTATTATTTCTCTCTTTCTCTCGTTCTCATATCATCCTGGTGATTCTTCGCTATCTTCTTCTCTTCTCTTGTCTCTTCTCTCTTCCTTTTTATATCTTTCTCGGTCTATCCATCTACGTCTCTTGTCACCGTCCAGTTTTGCCATTCGCGCGATTCGATCATCCTCTTTTCCTTCCTTTCTCTTTCTCTTGATCTTTTTCTTTCTCTCTAAGGTTGCATCAAGGCATCAAGGGACGAAAGAGGAGAAAGGGATGATAGAGCTATATGACAGAGACAAGACCTGGCTGGCAACGTGCTGTGGATGCTTCATCTGTTCAGTTCTTCGCTCGACTGACGTCTTAATTGTAAACTGATAATCGTCCTTTTTAACCATCGAAAGGACTCGTTCTCTTGTCTTTCGATAGTGTTCTTCTTCTTTGTGTTAAAGCAACATCGAATTATAATTGTATTTGGTAACTCTTTTCTCTTTTTTTCTTTTTCTTTTATAGTACAGGTGCATTGGAACTGGTTGTTGGGCTTCTGTAATAATCAGGAAATACGAGTTTTTCATCTTTTCTCGATATATTATTGACATTTGTTAGTTTTTGTTTTCTAATGTAATATTTGATCATATACGAAATCGTTCTATTATCTTCGTTTTATTTGTGATTGACGAGATGACGTATTCCCGAGCAAATAATTACGAAATATCAAGGTTCTCAATGGAACGTGTGACCCTCGGTTATTAAGAACCATTCAACGTTAGCAAACGACAAAACGCATCTCCTTAACAAAGCATACTTCGTTGAATCGTAAAGACGCAGGTGAAGTCTTTCGCGGCTTAACGGTACTCCGATGCAAGAGAATTAATAAAATCATGTTTGTTCGTACAACTTGTATATTGGTATGCGAGAATCCAAAGGAACAACGGTCGTCTGTTGTGTCAATCAGAAAAACCACGAATTGTTCTTCGAATTATATTGAACGATTCTTCTTCCTCTTTTTTTTTTTATTATCATTAACCAATTCAATTATAACTCTTATTTTGTACAATATAATAATTGATGCGTGATATAATAAAACGATGAGTTTTTTAATATAAATAATCTTTCGAATTATATCATTGGTTTAGATTACGTTAATTTTCAAAGTTTATTCCCATAAGATTAATTATTTTTGTATTATTATTGTTATATAATTATCGTTTACTAAAATTGTCCCTAAACTATTATAGTATAGAAAAATACTATACTACAGTATTTGTATAGACCACATTGGATTCTTGTGGTCTTTCTATACGTAAACGTATTTTAACCGACACTTATTCGTGAATATTTCGATCTTAAAAGGTATAAAGGTTTGTTAATTTAAATACTCCTTTTCGTGTTAAATGAAGAAAGTAGAAATTTGTTTAATTCCCGAGAACCGAGTTACGAGAATAATGTCGTAACGATTTTCGTTAAACCACATATCGGAACATCGGACAAAATCTTTTCGTGAATATTCTCGTCGGAGTTCGTAAAAAGTATCAAGAGGAAGGTAATTCCGACTTGTATACGTGTAACGACCGGTCGTTCGTCGTCGATCGTTTAAGAAACTGTAAGAGCAATACGAAAGAGATTGAACGAGAACAAGAAAGAAAGAGAGAGAAAAGTGAACATCGATTTCTCGAACATGCTCGTCGTCCTCGTCGTCGAGTTCGACCAGGCAGGGGCTGGTAGATTCTTTTTCCATTCGATGCCGATGCCAGGTAGACGTAATAATGTCATTATTAATGTGAGGAATTTTACGACGCGTTAATTTGCCGCCATTCTACGTTTCGTGTCGTGCTCAACTCCGCGGTCAATAAATTGTTTTAATTAGAGGAGAAATCGCGCGAGATCGCAAGACCGTGCAAATCTTTGCACCGTATACAAATTAAGAGCTTTTTTTTTTTTTTTTTTTTCTTTTTACAAAACGAGTGGTCAACGACAGAGAGAAGAGAAACCGGTCTTTATTTCTCCTCTTCCCCCCCCTCCCCCTCTTTCCCCGGCCAATTCTATTTTTTATTTTTTTTTTATTTTCCATAATTTCTTCGATTTGCAAACTTTTTCTTTGTATAAGTGATGGAAAAATATTTTTCAACGTATATTACTTCTCTTTTTTTTTTTTTTTTTACTTCGATTCGTACAATTTGAAAAAATAAAATTACGACTGAGGTTATACGATGGATGTTAGTTTTCTTATCTTTCAAAGGATATCGTTCAAATTTTGTTTCCCCGATAAAAATGACTTTTTTTTTCTCGTGAATTCTCATATTCGTTATTGTGTTTCACTCTCTCTCACACTCTCTCTCTCTCTTTTTTCCTTTTATGTAAAAACAATCGTAGCTATGCAAAACTATGCAAATGAACGAACGAGCCTTCTTCTATCGTATGAAAGAAAGAAAATGAAAATGAATGAGAGGATGCACTCCCTCGTATTTCGCCAAGAGGGATGATCATACGATATCTAAAATTTATTTATTTATTTATTTTTTTCTTTAGCTTGAAACAATGAAAACGTTTCGAGCTTACGGCAATTAATCGGGGGGGTGGGGGTTTCTTTTTTTATTTTTGATACGATTTAATCGCATAATTTATATATTGCATACGTCATAGCACACATTCATTGGTCGTAAAAATGATAGTATATTCAATTTGACGTATTTTTAAATTCATCGTTTATAATAGATATATGTATGTTTGTTACTATTTATAAGAAATCAATTTCAAAAGAGTCATTGACTTTTCGTTATAGGTAAACGTAAACATAACAAGCTACAATATTATCCTCGGTGTATTAGGAGATCAGAACGTCAGAGCAGTTTATTCGGTGAGTTCATTCCTGTAAACAACAAGCCAGAGAAAAGAAGAAACACAATTCAACACAACTGCTGAGCTCATCATTTTAAAGTACGTCGTATATTTTAGAATATAGATATATATATATATTTCAAGTTAATTAATATGAATACTAATTAATTATCAATATAATGAAACATTATTTGAATCATCTTTAAGAGTAATTATATGAAAAATCTCTTACGATTATTTTAGTTTTGAAATATTTCGTATATTTTCGAATGTATTTCTAGATAACTTATACGAATAATAATAATAATAATGTAATTTTTAAATTTGTCCGTTTAATTCAATATTATTCTTATCATCCTTTTTAAATTATTATAACGAAAGAATCATGTAAATATTTTCTTTTCAACATACGTCATATATTTTAAAATAAACTATTAATATGAATATAAAATTAATTTTTTTTTTTTTCAATTTAATTCAAATATCATTTTAAAATCATCTTTAAGTAATTATATGAAATATCTTGAGATTATTTTTATTTTAAAATACGTCGTATATTTGAGATTATGTATTATAAAATAACTAATATATATGTGTGTGTGTGTGTGTGTGTGTGTGTGAATATAATATAATTAATTTTAAATTTAATTCACAATATTATTCTAATCATCTTTAAGTTATTATAATACGAAGAATTTTACGGTTACTTTGAAGGATAAAATTGAACATCTTTTAACGTAAATTTATTTAATCTATAATAAAACGTTTTGTTTTAAAAAAATATTTTTTTTTTTCTTTCTAACGTAAATTAAATCAACCTAGAAGTGTAGTACTTTAATATTCGTGTATATCATAGAACTAATATATTATGTTGGTATGTGTCGTCTACCATTTAGTTTTGTGTATTACGTTGCAATGGTAGAAAAAAAAAAGGAGAACAAAGGCTAGTGTTAGTTCACTCATTAGAAACTATCACAATAGTTCGTAGGAACAAATGACGCAGTTAGATCAAGAAAGGAGACGGAACCAAGACGTTGTTAGGGGATACTTATTTCGAAGAGATTCGAAAGTCTTTGATATTTTCTCTTATTCTCTTTCTTTCCCTTTATTTCTTTTTTCTTTCTTTCTTTCTTTATCTTTCTTAGATGCGTTGTTTCTCGACGGATCGTCAAGCGACATTGCATCACGAAGATTTATAATCGACTCCTACGCTCTTATTACGATTTCCTTTCATTTCTCTTACGATCTACCGTTTGCTGCCTTTATAACCGTCTTTCTTCGAACAATGCGTCTTTGGACTTGAAACGATTCGTTTCAACGATCCCCCGGTCCGTAAATATACGTATTATACTCGTCTCCTCGATTTAAAACGATACTTTTTTTTAAACCTAATTTATCATATTCCTACTCACCCCTCATTTAAACTTACGTTCAGAATTATTAATACTAAACAATAAAACGTATTAAAAAAATTTGTAATTTTTTTCTTTCTTTTATTATTTTTCTATTAACAGCAAATCAAGAAACGAGCGTTTTCTTTCATTTTTACAACTTACCTTCATCTCACTCACGTCCTTGGATTAACCGTGATGAATGTATTTACATTACGTTCAATGTTAAATACGATAATAATAATAGAGAGAGAGAGAGAGAGAGAGAGAGAGAGAAAGATAAAATTATTGTCACGTGTTGTGTTACGATGTGAGAGCATATATTTGCATAGGTATAGAGATAAGAGTCGCGTACGATGAAAACGAAAAAAAAAAAAGAAAAGAATGAAAAAATTAGAAGAGAGAGAAAGAATGAAAGAATGAAAGGAAAAAAAGGAGGAGGGGGGGGGGGTAAATCAGATAAAAAAAAATACTTGTGTGTACTTACTAGTCAGACGGTTAACCGCAGACGCCGGTCTTCGCCAAAAATAACGTTCATTGATTTCGCGTTCTGAATGAACGAGCTCGCAAAGGAAAATGAGACAACGTAGCCCATCGAAGAAAAAGAAGAAGAAGAAGAAGAAGGGGTGGGTGGCAGTTATCTATGACCATTGTGGAGAACTAGGGGTAAGATTTCGAAGAAGTTGGACAAAGAGGAAGCAAAACATTTCTTTGGTTCGTTCGCTTAGAAACGCGTGCGCGTGCGCGCGCAAACGATTACGTTTATATGAAAGAATCTTTCTCCGACCAATAGAAAAGATACTACTTGTGTGTTATTCGCCTACGTTTCGTCTTAACGTCAACACTCGATATCTTTTTTCATTTATCCACCCTCGAGAATATCCACACCCCCAACCGTTCGCGTCGGTCAAGATTTCCTTTCTTCAAACTAGATAAATATTTGTAATATTGTTATTGATTTGAACGATTAAATTTCAAATAACTGTAATTTCAATCGTAGAATGATATCCAATGTTGTTAAGTATTATATCGAGATAATATAATATAATTTTTTTTCTTCTTTTTTATATATCTCAGTGAATAATAATTATTCAAAATTCCACGTAACGATTTGCAACTAGATAAAATACTTGTAATATATTGTTATTGATTATAACGATAATAATTTTGATTAAATGTGTAGTTTTTCAATTTTCAATAAAATCTCATTTGTAAAAAAATAGTTCGAAACTACGATAATAATATAAAAGATGATGATTTTTATTTGAATATTTTTTTTTTTTTTTGGTATCATTTTATTATTTTTATTAATAAAGATTATAAATTGCCTTCTACTAACAAGGGGATCTTAAATTTCCACAGGATAGTGACGATTTTTGCTTATCTTTATCTTCTTGCCTAGCTCATCGTTCGAGATAGCGAACCTAATGTATGTGCGTGAGTAACGTAACATGATCGCTTACTATACGAGTGGTATTTCAATTTGCTAAAAGTATCATTCGAATAAGGAATAAACATAAGCATTTCATTAAGATAAAGTAAATAGTCAATTAGCATTTATATTAATCAAATATTTTACATTCTTATCGGTGTATGTATATGGTCAGTCGAAATTTGTATGATTTTCCATTTTCTTCGAGTTCGCATAAATAGATATTGGTTCTATTATTATTACTCTTTTATTTCATTATTTCATATCGTCGTTGTCTGTCGTATTGTAAAAGAATAATAAAAAAGGAAGATGAAATAATGTGCGAATGATGTAAATAAAAATTAGAAGAAATCAAATTCGTTTTAATTTGAAAAGTATTATAGGCGACGAGATGGCGAAAGACAGTACTAAGAAGAATCCGCTATTGGATCGTAAGAAAAAGAAGAAGAAGAAGAAGAAGAAAGAGAAGGAGAGTTGTTTTTACGAGAGAGAGAGAGAGACGAGTTTAATGGTCTTCTACGACGTGTGGCATAGAGAGCAGCAAGCTTGGAACGAACTGTATAACGTCCGTTATTATGATTATTTGCGAATGCACTTCTCTTTTTCTCTTTCTTTCTCTCTCACACACACATTCACTCATTCCTCTTTCTCTGTTGGTATCTTGGTACCTAGTACGTAGTACGTGCATGAGCCATAGGTAGAACCCCATGCGTCTTCGAGTTTATTTTACGCTTACGCAGTCTCGAGCCTGCCTTAACGTTTCTTCCTTACTTTCATTTCTATCTTTTCTTTTTTATCTTACGTGTATGTACATATATATATATATATATACACAACCAAACGGTAATTCCTTCTTCTCGATCCGCCGGAACATTCATTTTATTTAGATTATTTTTGTAATTAAGTGTCATACGATTGTGTAATCACATTTTCAATGAAATAATAAAATAATTATTAATTATATTATCGTAGGGTATTCTGTTTTAATTATCGTCGATATATCAGAACAACAATAACTACAAACCTGGATGATTTTATTTACCAAAAAAAATAAAAAACACAATAACTAAGAAAATAATAATTGTAATCACAAATATCGTTGAGATACCTTTAGAATATATATATACATATATTTTATAAATAATTTTATTATAAACCAAATATTTATATTAATCAAACTTATTTTGTCCTTTTGCGTATTTACCAAAGCTCCCCCCCAAAAAAAAACGAGGATCAGAATCGCGCAATATTACTATTGTCTTCGTATATAACTATATTCGAGAAAGATTCTTACTATGACGTCATTAACGTCGTGTGCACGTGTACCAAAATGGAGTCGGATTTTGTTATTGCTAGGTTAGACCTAGGATCAACGCGTAAGAGAAAGTAGGGGGTTGGGCCGAAGATGATAAAGAAGGAAAAAACGCAAATAAAAGAGTATGGAAAAGAATGATGGGGGTGGGGGTGGAAGGGGGTGGGTAGGGGGTGGATCGTTGAAAAAGACGAATTTTTGCGTGGTCGTAAGGGAGCAGACATACTCGTCTATTACGTAGGTAGATATAGAGTCAGCAACGCCCACGTCGTCGCCACCCTGCTTCTCTGCTATTCGCTTGGAAAACGGCTAGGTTTTCGGTGGTTCGGGGGGGTAGTTGCGGTGCGAAAATGTCAGACGAACCGGCTGATACGATACTCCCACGCCGATGGAAAGTGGGGCAAAGTCGATATTCATTCATCCACTGATTCATAAGAGTGGGCGGGATGTGAGGGAAACGTAGATAGAAAGAATGAGAGAGAGAGAGAGAGAGAGAGAGGGAGAGATAAACTGAATATTCTTCATAATCTTTCTTCCTTCTCATTCTCTATTTTTCCTTTTTTTTTTCTTTCTGTCTGTTTTAATTCTCTCTTACTCGTTTTCCTCCTTCACATCCCTCTCTTCCGAGTATTTCAACATGATTTCGTAGGAATATCTCTTAGTGGACAAAAAATATACGCGTGCGGTTTCATCATCCCGTTTTGAAGATGACGAAGAAACTAGACGAATGTGTCCGTATGTGTGTGTGTGTGTGTGTGTGTGTGGGTAGCGAAAATCGAAGATTCTGGGGAATCCCGGGTTTTTCCTCGTCTCTAGAATGAGCGCCATTTTGGTGACGCAAAGCTGGATCGCAGACCTTGGACCATGCTCGCTCATCCCCTTCCATCCACTTCCACCCCCATTCTCGTCTCCTTTCCTTCTCTTTTTTTTTCTTTTTTCTTTCTTTCTTTGTTTCTTTCTACACGATCAACCCCTCAACCTCTGATATTATCATGCGTATTACGTATACAAAATGTATGAGATTTTTCGTAGAAAATTTCACAGAAAGTAGCATTCTAGAATGAGTTGAGCTTAATTTTTCGTCGTTTTCTAGCTATGAGAGAGGCGATAGAAATAGAGTGTTCTTCCGGATAAAATTTGTGGGGTTAAGGTGGTTTTTCTTAAATGTGAAGGTCACACTCGTCCTTATTCTATTACATTTTTGATATCACTAATTTAGCGTTATTTATCTTGTAGATTAATCTTTGAGATAATCGATAACATATATATCATTGAGATGTCTTTAATAAAAATATTTCATTGAAAATTATAATTAATGACAAAATTTGTTATAATCAACCTTATCGATATTTCGATTATATTCAAGAAATTCTAACGAAGGATAATAGTCTTTATTTAATATTCCTCATGGAAAATTGCAATTGAACAAAATTTATAAGTTAATTCATTTTAATAAAATAAACAAAAATTATTACATCTTCATTTTAAAGTAATCAATTTGCTTTGATGACTATCTTTAAATGTTAAATCTAAATGTAAATCTTTGCGTAAGAAATCTTACGATAATTATAGTTATATGATATAAATGTTTTTTTAATCAGTTTTTATCATCCGTTAAATATTGTCTACATTTTCTGTAACTATCATTATTTTGATACCTGTGACCTCATTTATAAATTTTATGCATTAACGAGTTTATCCCGTAAAATAAAAAAAAAAAAAAAAAAAATAAAAAAAAAAATAAAATCATACTTTTCCGAATGCAATTAACCGGGTTCTCGTAGAAACAAAACATATTTGAATTTAAAATGTTTTCGGATGATGCAAAATGAACGGCGGTGACGTTGCATTACGATGGTTTGTGGGTGGTGGTCGCGTAGTGGTGGTGACGTGGTGGTGGTGGTGGTTGAATTCGAGTGCGTCCTCTTTTTTTTCCATCGACCGTTTGTTTCCCACCCTGCCTTTCTCTCTCTCTCTCTCTATTTCTATCTCTATCTCTCTCTTTCTCGCTCTCATTGTTGCAACGTCGCCCATCGTCCTCCGGATATCCTATACATCGCTAAACACAATGCACCGTCTGGTGTTCCTGGCTGTGCGCCATTGTCGATAACCTTTGCATCGTCGACCCGATGATGGTAGTACCGCGATAGGAATGTCGTCGACTTGGAGAGTAGTAGCGGTATTCATGTAACGATACGCACGTGGAACATATTCCCTCTCTTTTCCTTCTATTTCCCTCTCTTTCTCATTTCTTCTATTTTGTCCGTTTTTGTGTGTCATTCTTTCTCTCCCTCTTTTGCATCTTTCCTTTTTCGTTAGACGCGAAAACGCAGAAGGTCGAAGGTCGCTACGAACGAAAGGTCAAACCCCACGGTTAAGTGCACGAAATAAGAACGAAAAGGGGGCTTTCATTTTGCCAGTTCGAAGGAAACTAGAGAGAGAGAGAGAGAGAAAGAAGATAAATAACTCTCGTAGCAATCCTTTGAAGATTTTCTTCCTCTCGTGGTATCTTCTTATCGAAGAATGCGTTTTCCTTAGTTCAGTCAGTATATTCGTCGTGTGATATCGTGAACTCGTATTGTTTCCTTTTGGATTTTAATCTCAACAGATGTCGGTGTATGTATTATCCAAATTTTTAATAGTTATTTTTTTGTTTGTTTGTTTATTTGTTATTATGAATCGATGACCACCGATTTTCTTTTTTTTTTGTAAATTTTTCCCTCGTGACTGTGCGATCTCAAATTGGATAAACATTTTAAAATGAAAATATCTTTGGTCTTTTGTTTAAGCTTGATTCAAAGAAATATTGACTATCAAGTTTATCATGTTTCAATTAGCCGATCGAATTTTGATTCCTGTGACTGTGTAAACAAAATTGGATGAACATATTTAAAGAAAAAAAAAAAAAAAAAAAAAATCGTTGGTGTTTCGATAAGCTTAATTGAAAAAAAAAAAAAAAAAATTGTTGACTACCAAGTTTATCATGTTTACTTAAAACATACCGATCGAATTTTGATCCCTGCGATTGTGGATAAAATTAGATGAAAATTATGGGATGAAAAAAAATTTGCTACGGTGTTTCGAGATAACCGAAGAAGAGGAAAGAACCAAATACGGTATGGTGGAAGAAAACGATGGTGGGGTGTTTTTTTTTCTTCTTCCAATGCTACCCACGCTGTCTTTCGTGTTTTCTTTTTTTTTTTTTTCAATAGTAGCCGGTGCCCTCACGAAATTAGCATTCGTACGCCAGAAATAGTTCGTGGATCACAATGCCTTGGGAAGGTCGGACGTAAAAAGACGCGGTATTCGCGAGAAAAAGTGTGCGGATTTATCGAATACCGCGAAATATCGTTGTTGAGTAGACCGGATACTCCTCCGCAACGGGATCGTTCGAGGACGAGAGTGAAAAGAAAGAAACTCTACTCCTCTTCTTCTTTCTCCTTTTTTTTCTATTCTTTTTTCTTTTTACATCAATTCGTTGGATTATTATAGTCAGATTCCATTTTCGTGGCTTGATTCACGTGGTACAAACGATGACATATAACGTTTCCATTTTAATGTCCTATTACGGTACTATCAAAGGACGACAACGATACCTTTGCTTAAAGTATCCATAAAAATATTTCAACGATCGAAAGGATATACTACTACTACTACTATTCTTCTTTTTGTTTGTGTAACAAACGTATAGTTTCTTAGAAAAATAATTCGAATTCACGAAGAAGATTGACGATTTCAGGTGGACTTAAATGAGTTGTCAGAAGAACTATCAAATAACTTCGAACGTGTAAAACGAGGAAGCATAATAAAAAATCAAAAATAAAAAAAAAAAGAAAGAAAAAGGTATGGGGGGGGGGGAAAGAAAACGTAATAGAAAAGGGAAAGAATTTAAAAGTAGTACGTCTGTAAGAATATTATTCTTTTCTCGGATACCGGCGTTAAAGTTGAAAGATCCATAAACCGAACGTGGAAAGGTTTCTCTCTCTCCCTATAATTCGACGTTCTAACGAGGCTAAAAAGCGTGATAGAAGAACGAACCTGGTTTTATTTGAGATTCACCGCAAGGTTCTTTCTCGGACTCGTTTATTACTACTTCGTTTGTTCCTTCGTGTCCTTTTTACGCGTATCATTTTAATATACCTTACATCCACACCCATCCTTTTATATTATTCTCATTAACGAGTAATTTTTCATTCTGACATAGGGTGAATTATAGTTAGGCCGAACAAACGAGCGTAAAAATGTCTTTTACATTTTCTTACCGAACTTTATTGCTTATCCTCGAATTTGTAAATGTTACGACCGTCTATATACTAATTGGATTTTATTCTATCAACTATCCCAGACTTTAGTTTCTCAAATCAAGGTGTTGAGAGTGTGTGTGTGTGTGTGTGTGTGTGTATGTGGTTTCGATTATTTAAAATCGCACATTTGGGAATCGGAAGTTTCGTAAATCATTTGCGTCAACGGGAACGGATTTCGTAACGATCTGACATTACAATTTTGTAAGTAGGTACTAACAGCAGCAGCAGCAGCAGCAGCAGCAGGTTTTTTTGTGCGCGATTTTGTGATTCAGTTGATTCGCGTAAATCATTCGTAACGGTAACGATTTGCATGAATTATACGATCTCAAGTGTTGTTACCAATGTATTCGAAGAGACGGTGAAAGTAAACGAAGAAAAAAAAATTCCTGTCCCTTTTTTTCCCCAGACTTTTTTTTTCACATTTTCCGAGTTAGTGGTTTTCTCCTTCTGCAATCTCTTTTCTTAAGTATCCATCGTATGGCAAACGAGTATCACTCACCCACGATTCTTTAGAAATGTTCCAACAATTTTTCCTTTAGTTTCCTTTACTCGTTTATTCTATTCTTTTATTCTCCTCTTCTTTCTCTTTCTTTCTTTCTTTCTTTCGTTTTTTTTCTTTTCGTGTCATCGCGATGCCACTTCGATTTGGCACATTCTCTACGCCTCTTTCCTTTTCGCCATAGGATTCTCTCACATTAATAATATCAAGCTTGTCATAGAAATATTCTATGCGCCTACTATCGAGCACCTTTATGTCTTTTCTAGTTATTATAAATATCTTTGTGAGAACCGACATCGTATATGTCTCTGTGTTTCGTAGGGGCTTATTACGTTTTCACCCTCTCTCCGTCTCCTTGCCGTTTCTCTTTCTTTTTTTAGTGATATATCGTTATTGCCTCAATGCGCGAATGCGTATATTCGACTAGTATGAGATGTAGACTCTTAAAGAAGTAGTTGTTAAAAGGGATTCGTTCCATAGAAAGTACATAGATTTATCGTACCTCTTTCGGCAAATCGAACAATTACTTTTCGTGTAGGTTATTACATTTCGCGATAGAGAATAAACTAACATTATCAAAAGCAACCATATAGGATAGGGTGAATCATTGAGAATTTATCAATGTAGATAATAACAAATTCCAAAAGAGAAAAGACAATCTTTATATTATCTACTTTAATATTTATTTTATTTCTAACCATTATATATAAGTAATTTAGAAAACAATCAAAAATAGTATATAAGCGTATTCTTTTAAATCGAGATAAGAAGGTACGATAAACCCTGTTTTTTTTTCTTTAGTATGTTACGTCACACATTCCTTAAGACTGTTGAATCCTAGAATAAGGTTTTGTTTTCGAGAGAAAAGAGAATCTTCGAGAGACCAAGATACTTTTGCCTTGGATGGACGTATCGCGTTTGTAAAAAGATTTTCTTTTTCAACGTCTTGATACTCCCATCGGGTCTTGACCCACGACATCGAGGAATCGAGGTTGGCCAATGCCCAAATCGATCTGCAGATGCAGAAACCTAAGAAAGAGTAAGAGAGAAAGCAAGTGATCGTTAGAGTGAGCATACCATTCTAGTCTTTGCCCGAGAAACGTCGAAACATCATCTTACATAGGCTTGATTAAGTATAGTAATACATCTAACATATATACTTCTGATGATACAACACGTAAGCTTGGTCAAATCCTAATTAATCATAAGTTTATTTCTTCGTGTGATAAAACAAACAGTCCGTTGAAAACAAAAACAAAAAGTTCCTTTTTTTATCTCAATTTCATCCCTCTTTCTATAATTTTTTTTTCTTTTATACGCGATCAATAAGTTAAATAAGACAAAGAAATGAAAAGGATTGTTAAAGTAAGATAAAGACGTGAAACAAACAAATAATCTTTCTCTCTCTCTCTCTCTCTCTCTCTCACACACTAAGCGACATTTTACAATCATATTTCAATTTTCACGAAGCAGCAAATTGACTTTCGAAAGCTACTAGCGAAGAGACACGTACGATTTACGTTCGAGAAATGATCTTAAATAAAAAGAGAGAGAAGGAAAAATATAGAAAGAGAAAGAGCACCTTGACCTAAGCACCAAGCGACGCGAATATTTACGCGCTCGTTCTAAACGTCGTGACCATTTTTCTTGTTTGCTTTTTATCTCATTCTCTTTATCTCTGTCTCTCTTTTTCTATCTCTTGTTCACACGTTTAAGAGAGAAATAAAATGGAGATTTGAGAGTGGAGTCTCCTCTTGGAGTAATACATAAGCGACACGCACGAAAAGCTCGCGGGCAAGGAGCGGTGAGATATATACGCGTAATGTAGCGCGATAACATGAGTTTCGGAGTAATTGTTTACGCGTGCCAAGTGAGTTATTTGGCACGTGGCCCATAGCCGGGAGTGTACGACGATGGTGGGAGAGGGGGACTGGGGAAACGAGGAAGGAACGTCACCCACGTGGTCGGCCGACTGCCCGCGGGACTTTCATTCCTTTTTTTTTTGCTCTCTCTCTCTCTCTCTCTCTCTCTTTTCTCCTTTTCTTTTTCCTTTAATCTTTTTCGTTATATCTCTTTCTTTATCTTACAACTCTCTCTTACTTAGTTACTCTACGTATTTCTAAGATATATTTCTCTTTCTCGTGTTAACACGTAGGTCCCAACAACGAGAGTTGGCAACTTTGTTCTACGATAATTTCGTACAATTTCGTTAACTATATACGTTATATATCTTTTTTCTTTCTTGGATAAATGGTAAGTGTACTTAAAAAGGGAAAGGAACTCTTGTAACATCATATTTCTCGAATCAGGAAGTAAAAGTCTTTTCTTCATCTTTTTCTTTATCCGTTAAAGATCGAAGTCATTGGTAAAAAAAGAAGTAGGAAAAGGGGGATGATACGAAAAGCAAAAATAGAAAGAAAGTAAAGAGAAAGATAAAGATAAAAAGATAGATAGATAAGTAAATAGATAGATAGATAGATAGATAGATAGATAGATAGAAATGAAAAGGGGTGGAGGAAGGGAAAGAAAAAACGAAAAATGAGAATAAGGATCGTAGGCGAGAGAGGGAAAAGGGGTGGGGGACAGGGGAGAAAAAGAAGAAGAAGAAAAAGAAAGAAGAGAAGGAGAAGGAGGAGGAGGAGGAGGAGTCGAGTCGTTCGTCCTTCGTTGGCTGAGAGCTGGTGGTGGCTGTTTCAATGGTGGGGGTACGAAATAAGGGTAGTTTGCGGGGGCGGGAGCAGAGGTTCGTCAGTTTCCGGGTTGTTCCGGAGGGTGTTGCGGGGGTGTTGGTCGTGCTCGCGGATACGGGTAGGGGGTTGAGGGGGTGGAGGGGGCTTTTAGGAGCCGCGAGCCACGACACGACGAAGCGTCGCGACGTCAGTAGAGCGCCGCGCTATCGACCACCGCCACGAGACCACCGTCGTTGTCGTCCTCGTCTTATTCCTCGTCGTTTTTTCGACGATCATCATCGAGTACTTCGGAATTCTCGTCGTCCAATACTTTTCCTATTTAGTCATTCGATTCGTACAAGTACACGTAACAAGTACACGTAACACGTACAGCGTATTTTATTTGCGTATTATTTAACCATTGGTATTACTGTTCGTATCACTACCACGTTACGGATACGGTTTGTTTAATCGCAAACAAAGTCAACAATTTTTACGTGTAAAAAAAAAAAAATAAGGGACAGACAAATTTGTTAATCGTTCGAACGATTATATATATATCTAATCTGCGATTAAACAAATTTCTTTCTTTTTACTTTGTGGTATTTCATCTTGATTCGGCATATAAATTCGGTCATAAAAAGTGGCAGGATCAAAAAGGAAAGTGGCAGGATCGAAAGTGGAGTCGTGGTGGTACGGTGGTGTAAGACGAAGGTGCGATCAGGCAGGGATCAAGATTTCGATCAACCTGTTCGAACGGGTGCCACGAGGATCCTGCGGCTACGCGCCGCTGCGTGCACGCGCCTCCTCCGTGGTGGGCTCGCGCCTGATCCTCAAGAGCACCGTCGCCGCTAGTAATAGTAGTAATAGTAGTTGTAATAGTAGTAATAATAATAGTAGCAGCATCAGCAACAACAGTAACAGCAGTATTCGTTGTGATAGTAGTTATAATAGTCGTAATAGAAATAGCATTTGTAATAGTACTAGTAATAGTAATACTAGCAGCGACAGTACAAGCACCAGTGGTAATATCACCACCGACAGAAACGACAACTCAGACGCGGATTCGTATCGCGCGAACGCGGTGCATGCGTGCGTAAGTGGATACTTACTCGAGTGCCAGGAATCATCCTCTAACTACAGCCACGAGCCACCCCGTGTGAGACCCAATGACTGTCCATCCAGGGACCACGGGACACACATGTTCGTTATAAGGTCAGTGCATGATAAGCTTTTTTTTCTCGCGTGGTTTATTCATTATTATTCTATGTATTCTATGTTTATTATATAGATATATATTTTTTTCTTTTATACTGTTTTATCTTGTATCTTATAAAAAGCAATACGCGCGAGTATAAGATCGTTACTAGTACTCTTTATTACGAAAAACACGCTAAACGTGCTCCGAGCACGCGTTCACTTCGTTTACATTATATCCACACATATGTTCATTCATTTTGATCTCGTAAAGTGGTAAATTATTTAAATTCTTTTATACTATTCCACTTTCGAGTGTCCAATTGGAATGATTTTTTTTTTCTTTGTTTGTCCTCCTCTCACTTGTGTGTGTGTTAAAAGTTTTGATAGTGATTAATCATGACCCCTAACTTTTACTTAAACTAAGTTTCCTTTCATTGGAAAAGCCGTGTGTATCGTGAAGACTTAGAGAAAGCGTAATATACCGACCGCAAGAAGAAAGATAAAGGAAGAAAGAGCAAGGACCGAGGGAAAGAGAGTGAAAGAGAGAAAGAGAAAGATAGAGAGAGAGAGAGAAAAATAAAAGGCGAGAATTTGCTAGCGGCGGTGAGAAGTGTCGTGGCTGGCTTCGGCCGGCCGTTGCTACTGCTCTGCCGCCGGTTCCTCCAAGGCTGCTGGATTAAAGAGATAGACTCGTTTCGAGTTCCTTTCTCGTTAGCTTTCTCTCATGCTATGTAACTTCATAGTAATAATAACAGGATTACTTGCTACCGTTTGCAAAATCTTCGTTCGATCATTTTTTTTAAACGATCCAATTTATTTGAACAATTCGTTGATTGATATGAAACATTTGGTAAGATCATTTAAACGATCATTTTCTCTCATCAACTTGGTATCAATTTTATTTGATTTTTGTGAAATTATTTTAATGTGGTGTTGATGCAAAACTATTTTCATTAAATTGTACGTTTATTTTGTAAACTTGGAAGGGATGCATTAGCCCGATGACTAATCGAATCGCAAAGAGATACAAATGGATGGTAGAACGCGTGGCAAAGTGCGAAATACCAAACCGAGAGAGGAGGAAAATCACTTTCTCGTGGTTCTTCTTGGTCGTTGTTGTTGTGTTGTTACTGTTGGTGTTTCTAGTGGTACCCGGTTAAGACGTTGCATAGAATCCATTCCTCTTGGACGATGTAAAAGCTTTTCAGGGAATCCTTTCTCAAGTGTAATTTCAAGCAAATGGAACATTTTTGTTTGTTTTTTTTTGTTTTGTTTTGTTTTATTATTCGATTCTTTTCCATTTATTTCTTTCTTCTCCTAGAAAATATTAGTAGCTTTACTTAATGCCAGATACCACGTTTCCTGATAATAATTTACATTAGTCGTATGATCGATTGCGTCTGACTAAGGTTGATCTTTGACTACTTGATGATTGAGAACGTTACAATTCGTCGACGTTCGTTCATTGAAGAAAAATGATACTCCCGATCGTGAATAAAGACAATGGATGAAAGATTCCTTCCATAGGAGGATAAAGAAAGAGGGTGTACGAAAGAGGAAGAGAAAAAGTGGAAAAAAAGGAAGAAAAAGTAGGAAGGAAGGAAGAAACGAACGAACGAACGAACGAACGAACGATGATCGAACCCCTCGCGTATGGTAGACACTCGGTCGCACTAGGATGATGATGATGGCTCTTATGCGTTGTCAAGCCTCGTCAAAAGGGAAAAAATCCCTCGGCAATATTTCCGAGTCAACGACGCTCTAGCTTGTTCGCACAAATCCCCATCGTTTTGCTCCACAAAGGGCCCCTGAGCGCGTATCGCGCGACTTTCCGTCACGGTTACCAAAGGAACCAACGAGAACTAACCCCCCCAACTTATCAACACCACTACCACACTACCCCCTGTCCTGAATAAGCACGTCCTTCGTTCACGATATCTTTTGAAAAGAAGAAACGTTCGATGATTTTCAACGTGGTGTCCTCTTTTAGTTCTTCGACCTCATCGAAAAATTGAATTTCTTCTTATCCACGAAGACGCGCGAGAAAGTTCGATGTTTCATATTTTTCTATTTCTTTTTCTTTTTCTTTCTTTCTTCCATTCCTTCTCTCATCTCACACTGAAAGGAGATATATTACGTTTTCCTTCGAAACGTTTTGGCTTGGGCGCGTTTACGGATGACGTAACATTTCGCGTGTCGTAACCGCGATCAATTTCGCGATTAGATTTTTACCGATCATTCGCATCCGAGATTTTCCAACCATGACTCTTATTCCATTATTTTCGATTAAACCAACTACCACGTTTATATATATATATATATATGATAGATATCTTTATCATGGAATTTCTTTTATTCATTGATAATTCTCATGTTTTTCATTTACTTCTTAGTCATAGTTGTAATATCTGCACTTTCGTAGATATTATAATATTAGATCTTTAAAAATATTTGAAATATAATTAATACCTTATCGTAAAAATAATTGGACGAGAAAACTCGGCTTGACAAATCTCGTTTTACGAGTTATCCTGCGAGCCATGAATATTGTAAGATCTTGGATAATAATAATTGAACATCTTCTATTTTGGGGAAGATTAGCGTACGGGAGAAAAATAGGGGTAGTTGTGCCCGATTAAAAGTCCAATCCGAATTAAAAGGATTCTCGTAGCTTGGCAAACTCTTGGAGGCTGCCAATACTTCCGGTCTTTGGGTTAGCGAACTGGAATATATACTTTGGCCTGCTCGCGTATATTACAGGGTCGAACCAGTTTAGCAACGAGTAGTGGCCTCTCTCTTCTTTTATCTTATTTTCTCTAGATATCGAGAGAGAAATAGAGAAAGAAGGAAGTAAAGTTAAAAAGAGTATAGTATGAAAGAAAGAAAGAAAGAAAGAAAGATAGAAGGAGGCCGGCAAAGCTTTCATCGTGTTGAATTTCAAATCGACGGCGCATTCCCGGGAGGAATTGGCATAAAGCCAATCGCGATTCCACGTTTACCTGCTCGCACTCCCTCTGTTTCAACATCCATCCCTTTTTTTTTTTATCTCTTCTCTTTCTTTTCCTCCCCGTTCTATTCTACTACTACTACTACTACTACTACTACTATGCCTTCAGTTTCTATTTTTTCTTTTTTTTTATTTCACGAAAGTGGGTCGTTTCTTAACGTAGATCCAGAATATCGGTAAATAGCAGAAAATCTTTAAAGAGAGAAAAGAGAGAGAGAGAAAGAGAGAATGAGAAAGAAGAACATCCCAAAGAGGGATATTAGAAGAGAAAAAATAAAAAAAAGATAAATAAAATGAAGAAGAAGAAGAAAAAAAAAAAAAGGAAATGTGAAAGGGCACGAGTCAAGAAGATGAGAGAAAAGCGAGGCCTTGACTTGGTCACCCTGAAGCTTCGAGTATCACGATGGAGTCCGTGCCTTCGCATACGACGCGCCTCTTATATTTGTTTCTTGTCTTTTTTCCTCCTCCTTCTCCTCCTCCTCCTCCTCCTCTTTCTCACGCTTTTACTCTTCCTTTTCACTCTCTCTCACTCTCTTGCTACTCGTCTACGATGAACAGAGAAAAAAATAAAGTACTTTTGTACGTGAGAATATACGAACGCGTAGGACAACGAGACAGGTTGTACGTACCTGTTGTGTTACGTGTACAGGTACTTTACTCGGTTGTGAATCGCAAAACGAATGATGAGCATTGTCGTCAAGTATATTTCCATCTCGAATTGAACATCCAACGAATACTATTTACCCCTCGAGTAGAAATGCGTGTATGGTTTTTGATTTTTTCTTCTCCCTTTTTTTCTCCACTTGTTCATAAATGACGTAAATGTACGATTGGTTTATTTTTTTTTTGTAATCTGTATTTGTTCCTTGTCGTTTTTTTTTTTTAAATTCGACCAATTGTTCATCGAAGTCATCAATGTTATTTTTTATTTTTAAACATCGAACGAACTTCTTCCATGAATTTCCTTCCGATACAGGACAGCAGGTATGGTTCTCTGTTTTTCTACGAACATTTTTTACTTCACTTTTTCTCTTTTCATTATTGTCCTCTCCTCGTCGGCACATATCCTTAACAAACGGTCATAAATAATATATCCGATCAATGGCGCGTGCATTCTGAAAGCATCATATACCGAAAAATGCCGCTAGCGAGTCGAGTCGACTCGATCATGCTCGAACGATCAACGAGATTGACGTTTACGCGAGTAACCACGCTTCGTTATTTATCTGCGAACCTTTGCTAAGTGTTTTTTGTTATTCCCTATGTGACCACGCGTTCGATGGTGGTTCGAACCTGTCAGAATGAGAGATAGCAGAAAAGAAAAGAAGAAGAAGAAAATAAAAAAAAAAAAATACAAACTTGTTTATGTGAACGAGCGGTAAGCGTAAGAAGCGTGCATTTTGGGAGCTGACAAATCGTTCGGACAAATTTCTACCGTTAGGTTCGTACGATCGAAAAACTGAAGGAGAAAGGTGTCGATTATCTTTTAAACTTTATAGGTAATAATGTATGAAAATATCAATAGAAACCGCTTCTCCTTTCTTTCTTTCTTTCTTTTCTTTTCTTTTCTTGCTCTTTCATGGAAGCCGCACTGGGCGTTTCTTTCAAGGAGTCACGCGCAAATCCAGCTTATTAATTTTCTTTTTTTTTTTTTTCATAATCTTTCTTTTCTCGCGCCGAGAAAGAAAAGAATCGAAGAAATGCGAAATAACGGAAAGTTGGAAAAAGGCCCTGTTTTCTTTTTTTTGGAAGAACCCTGTCTAATAATAAGTACAACAAATTGAAAACTTCTTTCACGAAAGAGTAAGAGAGAGAGAGAGAGATGATGATGTTCGACCTTCGTAAAACAAACGTGGGAAGTTAATGTGAATATAAGTATGCATTAGATGCGAGATTTTACTCATTGCATATCTTCTTCGTTCAATAAAGTCGCCGTTTCCAATATAAACGTTTGGCCTATTCTTGATGATCATTATCAGCCATTTCTACGCTCCACAATATATTCACCGACTGCGAATCACGTAATTCTTAGGGAAGGTGAAGAAAACAAGTCACATAGTCGTCGAGTTGGTATAAAAGGGAGCGTTATTTATCGTCAATGTTACGATGGTGTACCATAGTCGCTCGTTAAAAATTCATCGACGGTAAGTTACGAAGAGAAAAAGGATTGCAAGAGAGAAAGAAAGAGAGAGAGAGAGAGAGAGAGAGAGAGAGAGAGAAAGAAATGAGGGAAACAACAACAACAACAACAACAAAGAAAAATAAGAAAGATAGAAAGTAAGGAAGTTACGTAACACAGAAAACAAACGACTCGGATAAAATGTTTATTCGGTGGAGAGTCTTCGACCTCCCGACTTAAACCACCCACCCATCACATCTCATATCTACGATTATATTATCTTATAAATTTGATTATATTAATTTTCAACAAAAATGATCAGATAAAGGGTTGTCGGTTTCTTGCTTTCATTGAACGATCATTTGAACGATTTATTTTTTAATCGTATGTTTCCTCAACTATATTTCATCATCGTTCATTCGTGATAAACAATTTTTATTAACGTCAGACACATGTAGGAACGTATAGTAAAAAAAAATTAACCCTTTGCACTCCGAATTATATTTTTTATTACTTATGCGAGAAAAGTATTATCTTTGCTGTCGCTATTGGGGTCGAAAAGACGCTCTCTGTTTGCCTAATTTTCAATTTGAGTGCGAAAAGTTGTACTTAAGACAAGTATGTCGCAACCAAATTATACTTACCTTACTTAAAAAAGACAATCAAAGTGTCAATATTGTAGGTGATAAGATTTAAATATGTAGTTCTTTATTTATTTTATTTCTTGTTTAAAAACGCTATCTTAGACAATAAAATTAATATTTAATTCTTCATTTATTATATTTTCTAATTTTTTTTTAACTTTATCAGTATTGTTTTGTGTTAGATATATTTTGAGATAAAAACTGATGTCGAGTCACATTACATATAGGAGTATACAAAGAGTTAAAAGATTATAGGAAAAAGATCGATGAAAATAATTTCATTAAAAATAATTCTTGCTTGTTACTCTCGTGCGTTATTTCGAATAGATTATTTTCACATATTATTAGTTTTAGTTGATTTTCTTGACGGTAGTGTAGGATAAGAAGAAAGGCGGCGGCAACTCCTTCTTCCTCCTCCTCCTCCTCCTGCTTCTCCACCTCCTCCTCCGGTCGAGACAGAAAGCATCGATCTGTTTTCCTCGTCTGGTTCTCACGTCTACATCGGGTATATACACCAAGTGTATCGAATCTTGACGTAATCTCGCGTAAGATGGAAAGGCGAACGACCTGCGGCATTCGGTCTTGCGTAATCGTCATTATCATTTTCCTCCGAGAACTTACGATCGTAAAAAAATTACAAGAAAGAAAGATAATAATGTCTCTGGGGAGGCGTCGGGGAGGGGAGGGGGTTTGCTGAGGGGGGGGAAGGATTTATACCGGGTTGAAACAAATAGAAAGAATACCTATAGCATTGTGACTTTACACGAAATATACGTGTGTACGTTAACGTAAATAATAAATGTGTATATGTAATACGTAATATTTATCTGTATGCGTTATATATCGTATGTATGTACGTGTCGTAAATCTCGAGTAAATTTGGAGCCCGTGGAAGATGAAAACCGTAAGACATCGTGCGCGCACATCTTTCATGAGAAGGAAAAAAAAAGAAAAGATAAAATAAAAACAAGAAAAACAGAGAGAGAGAGAGAGAGAGAGAGAGAGAGAGAGAGAGAGAGGAAAAAGGTGGCATGTTTTTAAAGGGGTACACCGAGTAGGAAGATGAGAGTGGGGTAGAAAATGAGTGTGTATGGTGGTAGTAGGCAGATACCGTTACAAGATGCGTTCGCACTTCTTCTTCTTCTTCTTCTTAGGTTGTGTACTTTTAGAACCCACAATAAAGTCAGTTTATTGCGGCTCATTGAGACGGCTATTGCCTTCCGATTGTTGATCCGTGTTCATCGGTGATCGTAAAACGCTCTTCGACGATTCTCATAATCCCACCCCCCTCCTGCCCCCACCACCACCCCTTTTCTCTACATCATCTCATAGTTTTATTTTTTCTTTTCACTCTTTCTATCTTTCTCGTGTGTCTGTCATTTTCTCTTGGAGATTCAACGGAACGTCATCGACGCCCACACTTCAACACTCTCGCACGGTTTCTTTTCTTTTCCTTTATATTTTACCTGTTTTTTTTTTTCTTCTTCTTTTCTTTTATTTCTTTTCTATCGATGCAACTTTCATGATCGTCCAACATTAGATTTGAGAAAATACGAACAATCGAAATGGGTTAATGGCGAGAATGTTAGAAAACATTCGTTCGTACTTTAACACGTTACTTTGTGTTCGATGTTAAAGGTGAAAAGGTCTTTCTCTTTCTCTTTCTCTATTTCTATCAACGTTTTCTTTTTCCTGCATTAGGTTATAGGAAAGGGGGAGGGGGTTAGAGCTTAATGGGCGTCGTGTCCGACGAGAGGAAAGTAGAAGAAGAAGAAGAAGAAGAAGAGGAAAACAGCAGCAAAGCTGCTTTCCGGATTTACCGAGGCGCAAATCGACGGATTTACGAAGGCGTAAGACCCCGAGCGCTTTCTTCTTGCTCGTAAAGTACCGGATAGGCTAGCCGAGGGTGCCTTTTGCTTACTTTCTTCCTTCCTTCCTTCCTTCCTACCTTTCTTCATTCATTCATTCATTCATTCATTCATTTCTCCTTTTCTATCCTCCCCGTTAAGATTCTACGAAAGTTAGGGATTTTTTTCGAAATAAATATTTCCTTCATTTTTAATCTTTCTTCTTCTTTTTATCTAATACAGATGACTTAATGTCTTAGGATTTTACAATTTATTTTTCACCATGTTCTTAATCTTGATTTATATCTTTTTTTTTTATTCTGATTAATTTTGAAATTTTTATAATTGTCAGTATCGAATGGAATTATAATTATGTAATTATACGTAACTATAAGATAAAATTGGTACTCGTTGGAAAATGGAACACGTAGTATAGCTCTTACGAAATCTTTCCGATCGATAAGTCCTACAAATTTAATCTCTCTCTTTCTTTCGCTCTCCTTCTCTCGTACACTCTCACTAACCATCTCTCTTTCGTCCTATTTTTTGTTCTTCCTCTCTTTGTCTCAGAGCACCGACCTCAACGAGAATTTGCAGTTCGAAAGGGCAGAGATTTATTTTTGGATAAGTAAGTTTGACTTTTGCGAGAGTACGAACGGAGTCAGGTAAACGTGGATGAGATGATCTTATGTTCTAGACATTGAGGGATCAAAGTGATATGAAAATAGGAATAAAAGAGAGAGAAAATGTCATGGTGTAGATGTAATATACCATTGACATCAACTTGCCGTTAGAAAGTTCTTCTCAAAGGTGTGTTTGTTCTAACACCTTGGTTCGTAGTCCGTGTGGTTATCCAAACGAACAGAACACCTACTCACGGAAGCACCTGTGGAGTCCGATTGCTGGCTGCTACTTCTGCTACTTCTGCTGCTGTTTTTGTTCTTCGAATCTCTTTCTCTTTTTTTTCTCTCCATACCTGTTTCTTTCTCATTCTTCTTTCTTCTTCTTCTTCTTCTTCTTCTTCTTCTTCTTCTTCTTCTTCTTCTTTTGTAGCTCGATCTACCTGTTATTCGTTACTTATGTCTAAACTGACATATCATTTAAAAGACGGTTTCGGTTCACTTTAAAAAGGGATTAGCACAATTTTCTTTACCAAATTCTCCGAGTTCGAATAGTCGAGTAAATTATAACGACGCGTCACGGTTGCCACGAAACGTGTGAGAAGTCTTTCTCATACTTCTTAATTTCTACGAAAAAAAAAAAAAATAATAATAATAATATTTCTACTGACGTTAGAGGTTTTGTATTTTTTTTTGTTCATCTTCATTTTTCTTCAAATTCCATAAACGCCTACCTACAATCGCTTCGTCATTTCACGAAACTCATAGTTTACGTTTTTATTCTAGCAATTCTAGCAATACTCGATAATAAATTAAAATGATATCTTTTTAATTTATCTTTTTTCTCAATCTCTATCCAGTTTTGTAATATCAACCGACGCATAAAAGAGTATTTTTACGATTATTCGAAAATACAAGAAAAAAAAGAAAGAAACAAACAAAGGTAACATCCAATTATTTCTCTCTTCCTTATTTTTAGTAATTCCAATAATAAATTTATTCGGATCGTTGCTATCAATTCATCTGGTTGATGTTTCGATAAATGTTCGAATGTTATTTAGAAAAAAAAAAAAAAAGAAATAAAACATTTTCAGCAACTTCTCTTTATTTTAACTTCATTTTTTATACTAAACACATTTTCTTCAAGTAAGAGAGCAATGCTTCGAAGAGACATATGCTCGTAAATATAAGTTTTTCGGTAAACAGGTTTAGGTAAAAGTGTAGGGAAGAGGGAGAGAGAAAGAGTGAGAAAAGAAACAACGAGCAAACGAAAAGCAAGCTAGAGCTTCTAAAAGATCAGACCGGCGTTCGTCACAAAACCGACGTAAATAGAACGCGCTTACGTTCACGAGATGAAAACAATCGTAACTCTAAAAAGCTAGATCGCTACTTCACCTAGCATTCTCTCTTTCTCTCTCGTATTTGGAAAAGCTGTTTAATTTATCGAGAAACTGCTAGATCCTGACAAAGTGGATAAGGTACCATCGATCTTAGTCCAACGTAGATAAAGAACTAGATTTCTCGAATCTTCTCGATAATATTTTTTTCCTATACCTTCATTACTTTTTCTTCTTCAAAATAAAAAAAAAAGAGATATAGAAAGAGAGAAAGAGGAAGACTAAAGAAAACTTCGTGAAACAACTCGATCGACTATCATCGAACTGGAACGAAGACAAACGTCCAAGCTAATCGAGTGACTACATGTTCCATATTGGAAAACGAAGGGATGAAGGGGGAGATGAGTTTGAAGAGGGTGCACGATGATATAGTTGTATAGTTGTGTAGTTATAATAGTAGTAGTGGAAGCTGTAAGGTTTGTTCGTTCGTACGAAAAACCTAGGAGGTATCCTCTACTCGCGGTTCGTGACTTTTGATCTCAACTATCTTTCTCTCTCTCTCTCTCTTTCTATTTCTTTCTCAAAGTTCTCCAGTTAGAGACAGTTATAAATTTGTCCCCTTGGGGAAAACAAGCGACTATGCTAGTGCAACCACCACCACCACCACCACCAACATCATTGCTACCTATCACTATCCTTCTTTTTCTTCTTCTACTTCGTATACGAAAGAGGTTAGCGAGAGTTCGTAAATGCATCCATGCACGCGTATTTTATAGCCGACGACTTTCTCTCTCTCTCTCTCTCTTTCTCTCTTTTTTCCTCTTTTTCTCTTTTTCTTTTCTTATTTCTTACATACACTAGTCGGATATTTACGCAACGAAGGATTCTTTTTCGAAATACTCTTAAAAGTTCGACGATTTGTCGTTCGAGTCAAAGTCGATAAAACGTCGAGAGAAAGAGAGAGAGAGAGAAAGAGAGAGTTTTCTCGTCTTCGTGTCGCGTCTAGTCGTGTTACCGGGATTTTGAAAAGGAACAATCCTGACGTGGAAAGAGTGATGAATCATAAAGAGAGAAAGAGAGAGAGAGAGAGAGAGAAAGAAAAAGAGATTTACGAAAATCATCGAAATAGTAGGAAAGGGAATGGAATGAAGGAGACTCCGTATAGAAGAACTTAATCGTGTAAAATCCTTAAAGTTCAACCCTCGACGATGCGATGCACTTTGATCATAGAATTTATGTTCAGGGTGCAATGTACCACCATTAAATCCTGTGCTCGTCGGTGCGTGCCGCGGAAAAATTCATCGTCGAGACGCGAAGGCGGACTTTTTCTCTTTCTCTCTCTCTCTCTCTTTCTGTTTTCTCTTATATGTGCTCTTTCTCCCGTACATCGATCGGAGAAAAAAGTTTCGTGGTAAGGGACTAGAAAGAGACGAAAGATTTCTTTCCTCTCTGTCATCGTCTAAAGAAAATATTATTCTTCGTTTGCTTGTACTCTATTCGCGTATGATGGCGAATCATTTTGAAAGGAAGGAAAAAGAAGAACATCTTTTGCAAAAAAAAAAATTAAAATAAAAATACAAAACTTTCTTTCGTAGATGCCGAGAGAGTTTTGGTACAACGTGTAAGGGATTATACGAATTGGTAAGGGAGAAGGGAAACGTTCGAAGAATTACAAGATATATTTTCTTGATCATATGTAATATGATAATATAGTTAGATATGTATGTGTTTATTGAGAACGAATTGTTGTTAGTAAGTAAATGATTATTTAAGATAGAATATAGAAATGTTTATTAATATTTAAGAAGGATTGGAATTTTGTAATATTTAAACGAAATATCGAAGAACATTAATTTCTTAATGAAAAAGAAAATAATCTTTACTATGATATCCTAATATATTAAATTATAATAACATATTAAGATATATATTTTATTGATGTAATATTAATAAAATTTAAATCAATTAATAAACAAATTATAAATAATTCGTAAATATTAAATACTATTAACACTAAAATGTGACATCGAACAACATTAAATAGTATATCAATAAACAAATTGATTTATTCCTTAAAACATATTGCAATAATATATTTAAAATATTTTTCTATTAATCAAATCGCATAATAAGTAAATAAACGATATATATATATAGGAATATTGTAGTAAGAGTGAAAATGTGGTTACTACCTAAAAAAAGATAAAAGATATCGGGTAAGAGAGAAAAGAATAAGAGCATTGGCCTTCTAGTGGCCATCTTTACGGTCGACGACGACTAAAAGTCAGCAAAGACAATGAAAACATCTCGATAAATCAGGAGAGACGACCGGTAAAGAGATTAGTAGAGCTTACAAGGCATTACCGGCTGGAGGAGAGACAAGCCGCAGTCATCTCGACTTCGAAGTTGGCTAATCTCTTCCAGTCTTCTCTTTCTTCCTCTTTCTTTCTCTCTTACTTCTTTTTTTCTCCTTTCTTCATCTTCTTTCCTTCTCAATTCCAACTCCCTCTCTCTCTCTCTCTCTCTCACTCTCTTGGGATCTCTTTTCTCTCTTTCTTTGGGAGTCACTCTGCACAGAGTTAACCACCCGTGAAGCGGCACAATATATCTCTGAGATAATTCGCTTGTTAGGGTCGTCCGCCTTTACATTAATCCATCTGCTTGCGGTCTTTTTCATAGCCGCCTCTTTCGCGCTTTTCTTACTTTACATTTTACCTACCCCTACCACATGTAATAACCACATACGTAGACACGACGAATATAACGACAAGTGAATCATGACGAGATGAAAAAAACGATTGTATCAATTTCATGATGATTAATTTGTAAATGTTCAATCAACGCTCCGCGTTCAAATATAAAACTCAAATTGTAATCTCTATCTTTATTTCTCTTTTTTTTTTTTTATTTTTTTTTTTTTATTTTGATCTGTGTGTTTCTCGTTAAATTATTATTAATTACGTTAGAAAAGAAATAGTAGGTGATAGAATAATCGTGCTAGTGGAAATGTAGTATTTTTGGGACCACTTGGTACGATCGTAGAACTATCATTAGATATTAAAAAAAAAAAACATTGTTTTTGTTTGAACAATATATCTTAATAATATAAAAAGTAAATATTACTTTATAAAAACACGCGAGAGCTTAGAGATGCTGCATCTTAATTAATCTTTTCGAAAATTTGGTTACAGCTGTTACCATGTGCAAAAATCAATCTACAATTTTGATCGATTTTCTTCTTTTTTTTTACCAGAATTAATTCCAATTTTTTTACAAGATAAATAATATTAGAAATGAAAAATGTCTTTTTTCGTTGTATTATTACTGAAATGAAAATTTACTTAATAAATAAAAAATGATCATACAAAAAATTTTGATATAAGATATAAATTTTCTCTAATAAACAAATAATATTAAAATTTTTTTAATTATTTATAATATTAAGAAATAAAATATTAATTAACTATTTCGATACGTTATTACTGAAATGGAACATTATCTAATAAATAAATAATCTCATAAAATTTCGAAATTAAATATAAATTTCTTATTTCAATATATGTTATTATGTCAATGAAATATTATATCTATAATAAACAAATAATATTAAAAATTTTTTAATTAATGATAAAACTAAAGAATAAAATATGCATTAACTTATTTTAATACGGTATTACTGAAATGAAAAATTATCTAATAAACAAATACTATATTAATATTTTTTAATTTATCTATAAAATTCAGAAATAAAATACACATTTTCCTATTTTATATATTTATTATTGAAATGGAAAAAAAAATTATTTAATAAATAAATTAACATTAAAATTTCTATTGAATAATCATAAAATGAAAGAAAAACAAAATTTCTTTGATATTATTATTATTATTATTATTAGGATAGGATATATGGGATTTTTCGAAGAGATTAAATGTAAAATGAAAATGATTTGGAAGGATTATAAGAAAAGGGCACAACGCCGGTGGTTATACCTATGTCATTGAAAAGGATGCTATTCCGAAGGCTACTCGAAGGTAACTTGGTGAGAGGAACGGTCTTTGGCAAGAGAAGGAGAAGTTACTTGTCGTCGTGTCGATGGCCGCGATATCGCAACTCGACTGTCACTCGAGCACGATTGATTGGGTTCTCTTCTTCTCTCGCCATCATCTCGCCTCGCGTTCACTCACTAATTTGATATACGAAGGGCGGTCCCGCAAAAGGTTGCGACGATAAATCTGTATAAGAACGGGATACACCGAATGGGATCAAGGTGTCTCCTTTCTGAGGAAATGAAGGCACCTGCAGTAAGGTAGTTTCGTTTCAACGACGTTACATTTTGTTGAGCCAAACGGCACGGTAGCTCGGACATGAGAGTTCGATGAGAAAATAACTCGTCGAGTTAAATCGACGATCCGTAACGAGTCTCATTTTTTTCTTCTTCTTCTTCTTCTTTTTCTCTTTTTCTTTTTTCTTTTATCTTTTTTCTTTTTTTCGTTTCCTCCTATCGTCGCGAACATATTAACGTAGGTTGAGTTCCGATCAGAAAGATTACTCTTTTTCTTGACGCTTTTTTTTTTGTTTGCATTATCCTTATATTATTTATATTTTTTTAATTATTCTGTTTTATTATTATTATTATTATTATTATTATTATTTGCTTCCTTATTTTAAAAAGGACACGCACGAGAACGTCTCGCCACGTATCCTTGTACTTAAAAGAAAATAAATATCTATACCAGCTCCGGAAGACAAGTTTCCTTGGAAAATGTCCAGAGACGTTTGAAATTTCTCTTTCTCTTTTATCTCTAAAAATTTCTTTTTCTATTTTTCTGGTTTTTTTTTTTTTATTATTATTATTTTACGCAGACGTTCGAAAGCTGTCTTCGTATCAAATGTCTCGAGTTATTAAAAATGCTCGATGTCGACAACGACTCGTTAAATTATAAAAAAAAAAAAGAAAAACAAAGTAATAATAATCGTCGATGATCTTTCACAAGGAGAAAAAGATAATATTAAAGATAAGCTCGAAGTAGTTTAGTGATAGGGTATTTAAGGTATTATCAAAGTAAAGATATAACGATGCGTTTAGTATGCCGTGACAGGAGCAACCGTAAACGGGGGAATAGGAAGGAGAGTAAGTATTTATGGTTTGTGCCGTGTTAGAGGTGCCAAGGATAATCCCCTTGATCGTGCTCGACGTCACGGCGTCGATGCATTAAGACGCTCTTAAATCCCCACCACCATCACCACATTTCTAACTATCCCTCTTTCCCTTTCTCTTTTCTACTCTCAGAGGCGCGTGCTACTGCCCGTCTGCTCGCACACACAAGGGCAGGTAGTCTATTAATTTGTCATAAAGCTGGCAAAGACTTGCCGTTGTCCGGAGATAGCTAGGCAGATTTATAGGCCCGGCTTTCGTTCCATCTACGTGCCGCTTATGCGTGAACCAACCCACTCTTATGTTAGTTTACTTTCTTTCTCTTTCTCTTTCTCTTTTTCTCTCTCTCTCTCTCTCTTTCCTATACTTATACTTATATTCTCATGTTTAACGGGTGGGCGGTGTTGTATGAGAACCACTGATAAACTCGTCCCCCTTTACTCGCAAGAACTTCAGATAAAACTGTCTCTTGGCGCCTTGGTGAAGTTATTTGGGAACCACCACTACGTGGGAAAAATCTGTTGTGTGGAAGGATCGTTCCTTCCTTGACTGATAAGCAACTCAACCTTCTTTCTTTTCCTGACTGCACGTGAATATTTCTAACTTGGAAAGGAGATCTTTCATCGTAAGACCACCTGGTTTTAAGGACGAAACAAAACAGGAAGGGACTCGAATGATCGTTTTTAATTCTTTCGTTGAATATAATTGAATAGTAAATTCGGTATTTTAAGTATCAATTTGGATGAAGTAAATTTTCGTTAAATCATGTATAAAGTATACTTGCGTAAATTTGTTTATTCGATTGAATCGTATAGAAGATTTCAGGTGTATTATTTCAAATCAAAACAATTTGTATACTTGTGTATATTTTTTATTTGAAAAAGTCAAATGACACAATCGTACTACAATCATACAACATTCCAGGATTAGTCCAAATAAAGAAACAACTAATCGGCATTCAAGTTGATCAGTCAGACTTGCCAGAACAGCTTCCATAATCTGATCGAAGATACTGATTAATGACTAACGAGTTTCATTCTAACTTTTTGTTTTTTTTTTTTTGCTTTTCCCCCTCTTTTACGTGTCCCATTACACGTACATATTTTTCGAAAATATTTGGAACGACCACGGAACACGCTCTTGTCTACTTTTTTTTCTTTTATTTTGTTTGTTTTTTTTTTCATTTTTCTATTTTCTACAGGGAGATTCAACACGATTTATTTCGCGATACGAGTTTTGCCCGTGTACGAACAAAATCTTCGTTATGCAAATCCTTAGGAAAACACTGAGAAACTTGTTCTTCGTCTCATTCTCTCTTTTTCTTTTTCTTCTTCTTCTTCTTCTTTGGTAAAGATAAAGATCGAAAGAACGGAAAGTTGCATAATTTACGTCTTCCTACATTTTTGTTGTCACGTAATTCGCATAAAATTGAGTTTGAATTACAGTTGTTGTGTCGTTTTGTGAATAAGGGAAAAAACATAAGTGATCTGAGAGAGGATTATCTTTAGTATCGTGAAATTCTCTTATCGTTTTCTTTTTGTTATTTTTTTGATCGATTCAAACAATACTATTCAATTTTTGGATTGGTGATTGAATTTTCGTACGAGTTGGAAATAATAAATAAAAATAAACAGAAATATGTATCCAGAAAAATACGTGGGAGTAGGTGGTTGTAGCATTTGGACAGTGATTCTCAATCTATGGTATTTCGATCATTTCAAGAGGGCCATCTCAGGTTAAGTACGAATTCCATGAAAGATACTTTACGAAGGATACAAGGAAGACAATGGTATTCGTTTCACGTCGATTACTATGAACGAGTATTGAAAGCCACTCGATTATGAAATATCGATATATATATATTTAAACTAATATCAATGATCATGCCATCCCAAGGATTATTCACATCGTATACATTGAACCTTAATCTTTACCCTAATTTCGATAATCAATTTGCCAGATTAGAAATCTAAGCTTAGAGAATAATTCATTCAATTTAAGATAAAAGAAGAAAATTGATCTAAAAATCGAAATCCTACAAATATTCTCTATTCAAAGAATTGAACTCCAAGTTTTAATGTACTATTTCAAAAGTTTATGCAACTTTTGTAACCGGATACGACATATATAGTTCGAAAATATCCCAATGAAGAAAAATAAGAAAGAAACTTAGAAGTTTGAAATTGTTCTCTTGTATATTATTTTAATAAGCTATTTTGAGGTAACCCAAGCACATATTTCTTTTCGTAAGTTCGAAATGATTATAGGTAAGAGTAGCAATATCGATCTTTTATGACCTATTCCGAGAGTTTCTAAGATATACCGATGTTGCTTTTATAAATTACAAATAATTTACGTCAAGTATTAGAGTTATCAAGAAAAGAATTTTTTTTTTTGATAACTTCTTTCTCTCGAAGAGTTAAAAGCTAATCGAACCGACGAATTAAAGTCTTGACTTTGGTAGAAGATTCATTAATCGATTTATTCGATTTCTATCGGTAACGGGACGTAATAGCTACTTGACCAGTGAGAAAATATTTTCAATAAAATGGGAAATCAAAGAGAGAAAATAAAAGAGAGAGAGAGAGAGAGAGAGAGAAAGTAAAGATTTGTATTGAACTATAACGTTGGTATAGTAGCTTAACGAAAACTTTGTATCGTTGCCAACAGAATGTGCTTATACAGGAATTTCGTTTCTCTTCTTTATAACGCGATACATCCGAGTTCAATATCGAAAGATTCTATCATTTTTACGAGTGCCAATGCATCTCTCACTCTCTCTCTCTCTCTTTCTCTTTCTCTCTTTCTTTTATCGTTTACAACCAGCTGGGTACTCATACAAATTTAGAAAACTAAATATGTACATTCGTGTTGGATTATTTATACATTCTTAATACATGTTATTTTTTTTTTTTTTTTTTATTAAGGATGACACAAAAATATATAATTGAGATTTTCATATATATTTATCTTTAATATAAATATATATATTTAAGTAGGTTGGATTGAAAGATTTTGATAATTGCATTTATACAAAATATAAATTATAATACGAACGCGAGTAATTTATTAAATTCTTAACATTTTTTTAACGAAATATTGTATATTTTTATTCCAGCGTTTTATGAGTTCGAATCACTTCTCAATAGGAATATTTTCACATGTATTCGATATTACCAAAAAAGGGTTGCGTATTTTTATCGTTTCTTAGAAGTCAACAGTACACGGTTTTTGTTTTTATGAACGGGTTATCTATCTATTTTATTAATTATACCCAAGTTCCTTAACTTTAGAAATTTAAGAGGAATTAATAAAGCAATGTGTGATTAGAATGTTGATTTCTTTTTAAAAAAAAAAAAAAAAAGAAAAATATTATTTTATTTCAAAAGTTATATCAGTTATTTTGTTTCTTTTTGTATATATAGTGCAATTAAAAGAAAATCTTTCGGGAATTTTATGTAAAGTTCGATTTCGAAGCGTCTCGAAGTGAATGTTAATTAAGATAACCAAAAAGGTATCATAAGTGTAACGTCAAACCGTTGGAGAAATTTCTTTCTCGTTAGTCGGGATCGATTAAAGAAAGTCTTATATTTGGTAGGTGATCATTTATGACTGAAAAATCAAGCATCCGAAGGACAATATAATCGGTTCCTCGGGCATTTAACGTTTATGGTGATCGACGCACACCCAAGTTGGACCAATCAATTACCCAAATTGACTCGAAAGGGACGCGTCGACACTGTAGTATTCACTTCGAGTCGTGTAACGTCATTTCAGATTAGGGTTTCTCTTACATATCGAGAAGTATCTTTCAGGCCATTTGACTCGCTGTTGTTCATTTCTACACGTTGAATTTCGCGCGACGAATTTGGGCAAACGTTAAGAACTTGAGATAAGTAAAGGAAAAAAGAAGAAAAGAAAAGAAAAGAATAAAATAAAATAAAAACTTAACGAGACGATCATCCCGTACAAGCTTCTCTCTTCTTTCTCGTTATTTTTATACTGGCGCCGTTCTCTTATACACACTTCGTATATCCTTATTCAGAGAAAGATGCACGAACCATTTACTTCTACTTCTTCTTGTTTCCTCTTGAAAGAGGAATAACGTAACAAAAAGTGATTTTATAAATAAAACCAACGACTATTTTATCCACTTCGGTATTGTCAGAGAATACTTTTGCCTTGATAAGTTAATTTATTTTATTTAGATTTCCGTAATCTCAAGGCTTTGGCTTTGAATCACTATGTACCATTATGTTTTTCTATCTATCCGTGTGTCCCGAATTTACATCGCTTTTTCAAGGATTCGATTATATTATCAAGGTCTCTCCAAAAGATAGAAATTGAACCATGATATTTTCGCGTATGTTAAAAATATAATATGATTTTGTTAGTCAGCAATTTTGAATAATAGATACTAAGTGTTACATTGCAATGTCATTGCAAATTTGATCAAAGTTCGAAAGAAAGAGTATTGTTGAAAAACATCGTTATAGTGTCGAGCAACCTGCAAATAACGAAGGACAACGATTGGTTGATAAGATCGGCAATAAGAGCGCGTAACAAGGAGTATTACAGGATTCTTACAATTTTGCAAATAAGACGTGTCACGCGTGGGTGGGGTTTGACTTGGACAACTACGACGGTGGCGTTGGAGGTTGTGAACCAATGATAATAACAATAACGCATCTTTTATTACAGGACTCCCGGTAATGTTTATTACAATAACAATAACGTATCTTTATTACCGCTTTGCGGTAATGGAATTAGGTTTCGCGTTCCTCTCGTTCTCTCGATTTACTCCACCTCCTTTTTCTCGCTGTTTACGTTGAAGGTACGTAGAAGAAACTTCAGATTTGTTTTGTTTCTTTTTCCTTTTTTTTTCTTTTTCTTTTTCTTTTTCTTTTTCTTTTTCTTTCCTTTTCGTTCACCCGTGCTGGACCTACGTGCTAACGCGTAATAATGGCAACGACGACACGACACCTCCTTTATTACCACGGCCGGGTAATAGCTTTCGCGAGGACTACCTTCGTTCCACTTCGTGCGTGTATATATATATATATATATAGTATATGCCCTCCTCTCTTTCCTCAGTTTAATAAGTTTTATATAAACTGCCGGTGGTCACGTCTCGACGAAATCAGTTTTAAAGTATTCAAGTAAGTACATATTATATGCATATCCGATCGATAATTCTTCTAATTAAAACGATACCGAATAAACACGAACTTCTCTTTCTCGCTAAGCGTTCGATAATATCTAAAACGAAAAAGAAAAGTTAACAATAAATAGTATTTAAGATAAGTCGTTAAATTATTAATCCATTTTTTCTAACATCATTGAAGAAATTTAATTACGATGTTGCGTGTTGTAATATTTCGAAAAGATACGACGATATGCAAGCAATGTTATAGCAATGTAGAAATCAACGTTAGTAAATCAATGGTAAAATATGGAAATGGTGATACAAATACTCTCTCTCTCTCTCATTCGTTAGATTGAGCCGATAACCCCGTTGACAATTTCGATTCGAGTGTTTTGGTCGGGGAACATTAGTAAGCGAGTCTCGAACGATTTGTAGCAATTAGGACGAGGATTTCGTCTGTGTTGATACAACGTGACGACCAGTACTAAGGCCCATAATCCTACGTCATCCCGTAGCTCAGACATGGGCTTTCGAGTGAACATAAAACGTTGTACATAGCAAATGCTTCGACGTGTTGTGTTCTCTGTAATCGCATTAACGTACAACAGTGTCACCTTCCTTCATCTCCCTTTCTCTCTCTCTCTCTCTCTCACTATCTCACACACTTTTATCTTTCTCTTACCGAAAGAGAACAAATACTTTCATTGGTCCAACCTATGACACCCACGCTGACTATATTCCAAACGTTTTCCAACGTTCCATACAATAATATTTTCTAATCAATTGGATCATTGAAAGATCGCGTGAAGCTTCGCTTAAAAGATCATCTTGAAAATAGCAACAACGGAATATAGCTATACAGTTTTTCCTATTTTCGGTCTCCTCTTTATGCTATGCTTCGTAGTTATCGCTCCTGGTTGTATATGTGTATGTTTGAGTACGACTGCATACTACAAAGCGTAAACACACATATTCTTTCGATACTCGAACCTACCCTACGGACTTATCGGAAAGACCCTACGGACTTATCGGAAAAAACCTTACTATAGAGGTGTTTACTACACTAACAGAGGTATTTAGTTATCATGCATTTTGTAGTTACCAGAAGCAACTCGTCTCATTTCTTTGAATGTAGAACTTGCTTACTGTGTAATATGTTATCTATTTTTGAATGTGATAACAATAATATAATAATAATATTATAACAAATAAATCCTACAATTATCCTACTCCTGCATATTCTGCAGTCGTCTCATTCTCTCGAAACTTAGATTTTCGAAGGTTTCACTTCTAACACGTGTGATCTCTGCCCACATTATATTTTTTTTATTTTTGTTCTTGTTGTAAACATAAACGAATCTATGTTTTATTTTGTCTAGTTTGTTTTCTTTTCTTTCCTTTCTTTTCCCCGTGTCATTTGATAAAATTTGTTCTCGTCAGTGACAACATATATAGCTCGTTATCCTTTGCCAAACACAATTCTGATTTTACATTGGTATTAGATAGTGACGAATTTGTCAACACGATCGAATAAGAATATCGTGAAAGAAGGGAGAAAAAAGGTGGGGCGGGGGGTGGGGGGGGTGCGGGGGGTGGTAGGTAGACGGCAACGTTTACGAAGTTGTCTCGTGCATTTGTTCGAAACGTTTTCTGTTGTCGATCGGAATGTACGATAGTCGTCCCCTTCCCTTCCCCACACGGCAAACTGGTCGCACACGCTTATTCGACGACGACACAACTACGATCCTCGATGTTTCGTCGTACGCGATCCTCCTTCTCCTCCTCCTCCTCCTCCCCCCTCCCCCTCCTCCTTCGATCTTCTTTGCTTTAACTTTAATTTCTTTTAGGTTGAGAAGGAGGAAGGAGGTAGAAGAGAAAAAGAGATAGAAAAGAACGTGGTGGGACGGTGATGCACCACGTGAATTTCTCTTTCGTTTGAATCGGTCGGGGAGGAGACCCCGTCCTCCTCCTTCTTCTCCTCCTACTCCCCCTCCTTCTTCTTATTTCTCTTCCTCCTCCTCCTCCTGCTCTTCTCCAATTTTTTACTCCTACGTACGAATATAGTACCTCCAACTTACGACGGTTTTTCATCGCGGCTATAATTTAATCGATAACGGTAATAACATATCTTTCTTGAATTTCGGCGTCGCGATAATAACAGGATATTACGATTTGAGATATCGTAGATATATGATATGAGGGAAACAGGACGCTTTTTTTTCTTTTTTTTTATTTTCGCGGTATTATTTTTAAAGTTTCTCCTTAATTTCAATACGTTCGTTTGAATTTTTTTTTTTTTTCCAGTCTTTTACCTTGTTTCTCTCACATACGAATTTAATATTTTTGTACAAAGTAAAATAGAGAGAGAGAGAGAGAGAGAGAGAGGAAGAAGATATTTAAATAATTATAATTATCATATATAGATTAATTTTCAATTTTTTTTTTCAGATTGAAGAATAAAAACAAAATCGATCTTATCGTTTGGTGTTTAATATTTTTCAGAACGTGTTTATTCGTTCGAATTTCGATAGATTCATTTACTCTCTTTCTTTTATACGAATTTTAACATTTCTGTGAAAACAAACACACATATAAACGAAGAAGGATTAAATAATTATAATAATTTATTGATTGGATAAATATTTCATTAATAAATTAAAATAGAGATATAAAAATGATCCTATATCTCGTTTGCTATAAAAAAAAAAAAATAATAATAAGGGCTGTTACTTGGAGAATGATTTTATTCTAAACGAGTAGATGGGTATTAATTATTTATCAAGATTCTCTGAAACTCCCCCGTAGTATCGTATTATCCAATAAAAATTAGGTAGGTAGATAGGTACTGCTTTTAGAAAAGCAAGCAGGAAAAAAAAAAAGAAAGGAAAGAAGGAAGAAGGAAGAGATAGAAGAACGTACGACCCTTGCTAAAGCATAATGGCTTGAAACTCGAAACGTATGCAAAGCCGAAATAATGCGACACACAGAGAACGAGACCTCTCCTTCCATTCTCAGATCGTCTCCCAACGGTCTCCAGTATCCACCTCCTTCTCCTCCTACTCCTTTTCTCTAGCACCCTGACGTATCCTTCTGACGTATGTACGTACGTGCCCTCTCACCCTCGTCATAATCCTTGTGAATTTTCAACCTCTCCTGTCCGACCAAACTCTCTTCTCTCGCAACTTGAAACTTAAGACAATGTAATGGACCGGCCATTTGCCAAAAAGGTCGTCGCGCTTCTCAGATATTCGCGAGAGGTCGTATCTCTCTCTCTCTCTCTCTCTGTTTCTTATTCTCTTTTTCTGACAATGACTCACGCCTACTTTGAGATTATTTTTAAACGGAACCTGGCGCCAGCGGTATTCGTAATTAAGGATCTCGTCCTTTTTATCTCGTGTTTCTTATTATCAGTACAGAAAGAATAGTTGTGTTTTATTTTATTTGATTTTATTTCGAATTAATGCAATTGTAATAATGAAAAAGTAAATATTTTGTTAATGTAATTGAAATTCAAACAAAAGTTTAAGAATTTAAAACTATCTGTTATACTATTCGTAGATATTTAAACGATCTTTAAACTATCCAATAATAACAAAATCAATTAAGACTTATATCAATATATTGAGACAAAGTATTTCATTTATTTCAAATTCTATCACAATTTTGATTATAAAAAAAGTTGAACAATTTATAATAAAAATACGAGATTAAAACCGAGTTTAAAGATTTCAAAATATCTATTATATTTTTCGTAGACATTTAAATGATCTCTAAACACGCCAATAAGAACACAACAAAATCAACTGAGACTTATATATAGAATCTCTCGAAATTAATTACACAGGTCTGCATGTATAACGAACTTGAAATGAGAATTAGAAGAAGATGCAAAAGAAGAAGAAAAAAGAAAAGATAGAAATGTCGGCGCGTGGTTGTTCGGACAAAACACGTCTGTTTCTTTTCGAACTGTGAAATTGAATTCTATGCTTCAGGTAAAAGGATATTTGTATCTCTTTTTTTTTTATTTCTAATCTCAACATTATATTTATAATCCATGATGCTGTGCAACTTTAAGGATACGTGTTTGCATTATTTCATTCGTTGCTCACGTAAATCTTCTTTTCGTTTGTGTCGTCATCATCATCATCGTCGTTGACGTTGTCGTAGTCGTCGTTGTTGTCGTCGTGGTCTTCTTCTTCTTCTTCTTCTTTTTAATCTTATTCCTCGACGGGTAGCTCGTTCAAAGGGTCGACAAGACGTCCCTCCCGGCAGGATTCCCTTCCAGTACGAACAGGTCGTAACGGAACGGGACAGGACGGGACGGAACGGGACGGGATAGGACGGTTCTCTTTCTTCTCACGGCACTTCCGAAATTATAAATTAAATTTTGGTTTGCTTCGTGGGAGCCGTCCCTTGAGGCTTCTTTCTTCCTTTCTCTTCATTTTCGTTTTTATTTTTCTCCCCACACCCCCGTTCCTTTTTCATCCCCTCCCTTTCAAGGAGACAAAACCAGCATGTTTCCTCGTTCAAAAGGACGATCCTCCTATTCTCTCCTTCATTCGGCGAAAAAACATTTTTTTATTTTTTTACATTAAAAAAAAAATAAGTATATAAATAAAAAAGGGAGCCGCGTGACTTATTAATAATTCATTACATCCAAACGCTAATTGGCTATGCACAGTGTTAAAAATTTCTTTTAATACGCTTACATATGTGTATATAGATATTATTATAAGTGTATAAGGGGTATGCGTGTGTGTGTGTGTGTGTGTGTGCATCTTTTGCAGATAAGACCGCACGTTCCATGATGGACGAATCAGGCGCGTGAGAAAGCGAGCGAGAAGCCGTCATCGTATAGTGATTAATAGAAGGCGGTGCGATACGACGCTGAACGTTCTTAAAAAACAAGACTCGAGTCGAAAGTCTTTGCATACACGGTGTCTCATAAGCGTCCGACAACCAACGAGAGAGCAAACTCTCTTCGACCTGACTTTCTGTCTTCTTCTCTTACTCCCTTTCTTTCTTTAGTAGCTTTTACCGAGTCAGCAACTACGTGCATCGATCATCAAAAGTATTCGAAACACGTATCGTAGAGTTTCGGTTTTTATATGGATGGGGTTCGATCGGTCGCATTGAAGATATTTTAGAGCAGGTCAGGACCGTGATCCGTGACACTGTGTAACGTGTTGTAACGCAAACTAGAACGAACCAAAAAGGAAGAGAAAAAAGGAAATAAAAGGGATGAGCACTTGTACCTTGTACTAGTACTTTTACCTTTCTTCTAGGATTTTTAAAATTTTAAATTTATTTAATAATTGTTTATGAACTTTCCTTAGGAATTAAAGAAAAGATGAAAGCAAGTAGTGAGGTTTTTTCCGAAAATTAGTGAGACTTGATCTCATTACATGGAAAATTGATGGCTTTGAGTTAGGTTCGGTTTTGAAATCGAATTAAAATAATACGTACGAAATCTTGACCTCACCTAATTCGATACGATCTAATGTAAGTAAGTTAATGTCGTTTTAAATAACAATTACAAAATCATCACGCCTTAGCACCCTTTTTTTCGCAGACTAAGTATATCGATCTCAATCTAAATCGTGTCGACGTTATCGCGGATCTTGACGAAATTATAGAGCGCTGCCGGTAACTCAAGAATGACTCGAGACAATGGACTCCCATCGGTTATGGGAGTCCCATGGATCAGCCCTCCCACACTACTTGGATCTTATCTTTTTCTATCGGTCCGTTCCAGCTTCTCTTAATTGGCTGCCGTTGACTTAATGCATCTCCCAATCTGTCTTTTCTCGCTATCGTTCGATTATAACCGAAGTATAATTAATCATTTATCTTTCATTCTTTATTTTTCTTCTCTCTCTCTCTCTCTCTATCTATCTCTTTCTTTCTTTTATAAAATATTCTATTCTCTTTAGAGAAGGGGGTTTTTTTTTCTCTTCACGATGACAAAAATGTTAATTCTCGAAATAATGGAAAGTATCAAAATGATTGATAACATTTTTACGTTAAAATATGCGTGGGTGTTTTTGTAGTAACGAAAAATAAAAATAATAAGAAAAAGAGATAGAAAATATAGATAAGAAAGAAAGCTCTAATTGATTGACATAATTTATTATAGCGTTATTATACGTCCTTCTAGCACAAGGACTAGTAGTTCTTAACGCGTCATCGAACTCGTATCTCTCTTCGGGAAACGCAATCGGGGTAACTCGCATAAAAGTTTTGGAATCGTCGTCGATAGAAGAAGACGAAGAAGAAGAAGAAGAAGAAGAGTAGGTGCCGTCGAGGCGGCGTTCCGAACGATAATCATCGTTGAAAGAGAAAGAGACATAGAAAGATAGAAAGAGAGAGAGAGAGAGAGAGAGGAGAAAAGTGCGAGGGTTCGAGAACGACAAGGTCGAACGAGTTCGAATGGCGACGACGTTTCTCCTAAACGTCGCGCGAATACGCACCCTCTCCTTTTTCTTTCACTCCCTTTTGCGAGGTGATAGCTCAAGAGGAAAGTACAAAAAAAAAAAAGAAAAAGAAGAAGGAGGAAAGAGTGAATTTGTGTATGATAAAGAAAGAAGAAAGTGAGAGAAAGGGAGAAAAGAAGGGAAGGGCATAAAATATTTGCCTCCGGGCTCATAAAAAGAACCTTCGACAGGGGTCTTCGACGTGTATGTATATCGTGTCCTGTCGGAATTTGGAACGAGAACAACGTCGTTGAGTCGGCGGCACCCTTCGAAGAATTCGCGGCCTCGTTGTAGGGATGGGAAATTTTTATGGAGATATCAAAGGAACTTCTTCTTCTCATCTTCTTATTTCGGTGAACTTCTTTTTATTCGGTAGTTTCGACGAAAAAAATGATATGGTATTTTTGTTTTTGTTTTATCGGGATATAGATGACACTTCGATGTATTATGGGTTAGATTAAATTTATCAGGTTAAATTAGTTATGTTATTTGTTCGAAAATTTTATTTAACTTAATACTAATGACGTCTTTTGTGGTTAAAAGGGGATAGATAGAATATATTCGTAATATATATACTCTGGTTGTTATAAAAGGCGACTAAAATAGGGGGTTGAATATCCCCCGATAACATACGTACCGTATATCACGTAAAAAATCCATTTTCGCGATAGGAGAGTAGAGAGACACAATTGGTGTAATCAATGGACATGAATATTCTCGTCACGTCGAGAATACCCATGTGATTAGAGACTATTGGACGCATTCATTTATTCCAAGCGATTTAAGCTTTTCAGTTGAAACGATTCCTTCATTTCTTTTTCGGAAGATATTACAGTAGAACGAACGTTTGTCGCTCTAATGCTAGAAAATTTCTCTTTTTATTTTTTCTATACGAAAATCATGGTTTGATCGTAAATCAATGAATGGAGGGTAAAGTAAAGGTAATCGAATTACCGATCGTCCGGTAATAGAGAAAAATTTCATCTTTTCGCGTTGAACGTTTCTCCAATGGATAGTCATTTTGTTTTTTTCTTTTTTTTTTTTTTTTTTTTTTTCTTTAAAAACGCGATGGTGGTGCTCGAGAAGAAAGAAACTTTTACTGCAACATCAAAAACACCTTTTACCGATCACCGTTACCATTCGAAAAGAGCTGCAAAGGTAAATGTTGTGAAGACGAGAGAATGAAACGAACAAGAGAACGATCCAGTGGACATACATGGATAGTATACCCCCGGGGGTTGATACATTCACCACAGGATCTCTGATATACGCCATCGTAAACCCCATGAAATTGAGGCACAAGTATCGGCTGATGCCTCCATTAAGATCTACTGATATTATTACAGCCTGTTCTTTCGTTCTCTATCATTTTTCTTATTCTTATTTTTTTTCTTCTTAGAATCCTACCAGTTAACTGATTCTTTTCTATTAGAACACACTTCTTCTTTTTTTTTTTTTTACTTTTTAACAACTCTTGCCGGACCATGCGTTTACGTTTCTATTTGTATCTACTAACGTTCTCCTACTGCTCGAATTCTTCTATCTTATTTTATTTTATTTTATTCTCTCTCTTTTTCTCTTTCTCTTTCTATCTCGTTCAGACCTTTACGCAGTTTAAATCAATCACAAATTCCTCCTTGGTAATGATTACGACCATCCAATTATTTTTCTCTCTCTCTCTCTCTCTCTCTCTCTATCTTTCTCTATATTTTTCTATCTCTCTTCTTCTTTTTCTTCTTTCGAGCTTTGAAAAATCCAGCATCCATTACTCTGCCAGCTGCGGTCCACTGTTATTTATGGCGGTCGATGAAGCAACTTTCCTTTTTCCGATCTTCTCTCGATATATCGTCCTTTCGATTTCAGCCAAGACGATGACGCTAAAGATGAATGAAAGAGGTTGCAATGAATGGTGATATCTCGAGGAGATATGTCAATTAAAACGACCCTGACCTTATGAACTTTGACTTACGAGAAACGCGACTAACTGTCTACGAAGTGACTCATTCAACCAGTACATTTTTCGGTACAACCGAACCGATAAATGCAAATTTGTATGTATACGTGTATCTCTCTCTTTCTAATGATAAGAATTTTTGTTTCGTATCAATTTAATTAGAAAATTTTCAATATGGTTTATTATTAAATGAGAAGAAAAAACTGTGACAGGATATTTCGTGCGAACAAACCAACACCTTTCGAATGATCAGCCTCGGAAGAAGCTTATTATAAGAAAACGATCCATCGCGGCGTCCCTTTCATGACTCCCTTTTATTAGTTATGTTTTCGTGCACACCATGGGACTCGGCACTCTGGCATTCATATGCTAACGCGTCTTCTCCCTACCCTTTCTTCCCTTTCTCTCTCTCTCTCTCTCTCTCCTTTTTCCTTTCTTTTTCTTTCTTTCACAGAGTTGTCCATGGGTAGCTTGTTACGTCGTTCGAGCGACCCTTTTTGTTCGCCGTTAATAATGCCATAAAAATCGAAAGACTTTTGGGGGATGCGGTTTGAGCGTCACTGAGCGGGTAAGCGTATGCCAAGAGCCCTATAAAAATTCAATCCAACCACTCTTAAAAATAATAACGCGGCGCTAGCCTATCACCAAATCCCCATAACGTTCTTCTTCTCGCAGAACTCACTGATACACCTTATGTGTTACCTGAAAGGATACGTTCGGGCTGCGGTTTCTTCATCATCTTCATTTTATTTTATTTTATTTTATTTTTATTCTTTTTCCATCTTTATCTTTTTATTCTTCTTCTTGTTCTTCTTTTTTCATTCTTCGTATTTTTCGTTGGGAAGAAGGTAGGAGGAGACGGGGTGGGGGAGGGAGGATGAGTCGGGGGTTGGGACGAATTCGATCGTAATTCGAGTTCGGAGAAAGAAGCAATTAATGGGAAATTCTTTACTAAAGATTAATTGCACCATTTCTATTATACGTTTAAGGTAATTATCGAATGTAAAATATTCGATCTCTCGTGCAACAGCAGCAGCAACAGCAGAAGCAGCAGAAGCAGCAGCAGTAACAGCATCTCCGTCATTTACAAAAAGGATTCGTGCAGCGTCGTGAGTTACAACAGGGTATATATATAAAAACGGTGGCACCCGTCGTCAATAATTTTTGAAAGTACTTGCGTGGGTCGTCCGCACCTTGTCTGTCGAAACTTCGATACGTTTGAAAAGATAACCCATAAAGTGAAGTTACCAAAACGCATACCGCTTACTCGATCTTTCATGATTTTTTAACAGTACTTCCCTCCCCCGTCTTCGTATCGATTCATTTCAAAAATTACGATCCTTATTTGCGTTATTCTTGTTTGCGAGAAACTATATATATATTATAACGTTTTAAAAAGTTATTGTCATTCGTAAAATCTTTCCAATATTCGTATCGTTTTCTCGTTGTTATTTCGTGTAAACGTCAGAACGTCAAACGAAACGTTTTTTTTTATTTTTTTTTCGCGAAATATTTCTCATTTTAATCGAACGTTCAACCAGTAGCGAACTTTGACCTCCTCATCCTTCTTCTATTTCTTTTTCCTTCTTGACTTGATTTTGTTTTTATAAGAATACAACAAAGTGGTTAACGTTTGTTTCGAATTTTTCTATAAGTTTGAAGTACATCTTTTATCCTCTGTTCTTCAAAGAACAAAATTCTAATTGTACGAGTTGATTGATATTCGCCAGTGACGTACAATTTTGCATCAAAAAGCAATGATACCAAAAGAAAGTATTATTCTTACGATCATTGTTAGTAAATTTTCTCATTGTTTAAAAGATAAAAATATATAAATGGAAAAGCGAATGTCGTTCTTCTCAAATTTAGTTACAATTGATCGATTAAGAAAGAAATAAGCGTAAACTGTGTTATTTGTGCGAAACTGATGTTATCCTAAAGATAGATAAAGAAAGAAAGGAAAAGGCGAAAGAGAGAGAGAGAGAGAGAGAGAGAGAGAAAAGGAGGGAGGAAGAGGGGTGGGGGTGGTTGCCTATAATACGCATAACACGCGGACACGCGTATCTCGCCAGCTTGATTTACTGCTAATTATCATCGTCGGGCCCTCTCGAATCGGTCCCACACGCTTTCCTGGTGAGAATCGGCCAGTCAACGACCTTCCCCCCTTCCCCCTTCCCTCCCCCCTCCTTTTTTTTACCTTCGAGTTTCGCATCGTTTCACAAAAATCGACAACTCGACGTCGTGCAGTGCGCTTAGTTTGGTCGTCGCGGCGTTACAAGTACCCTCCTCCTCCTCCTCCTCCTTCTCCTCGTCGAAAACGTGTGCGCCGTCAAAGAGTAAGAGAAAAGGAGAGGAAAAATAAACGATAGAAAAAGAAAGAAGAAAGACGGGTAGGGAGGAGGAGGAGGAGGACCATCGCGTATTCACTAAATTATTGTTCTTGTATCGCGGTGCCAAAATGTTTACAACCTTTGCACGAGAAAGGTACGAGTAGGAAAAGAAGGAAAAGAAAAAATGAACGATAGAGAGAGAGAGAGAGAGAGAGAGAGAGAGAGAGAGTTACGACTATACAAAGTTAAAAAATGCCAAGGTCTCTCTTCCTTTCGTAGAAAGTCACGTTCTTTGAGCTTCGCGGTTATCTTCTTGGAGCTTTTTATTCACGCTTTTACTCGTCGTACGAAGAAGACGAAGTATTGCGAGAAAAAGTGAGACGATTCTATGTGCGCGTGTGCTTCCTCTTTATTGTCTACTTTCATCTCGATCGAAATCGCTTCGTTTCGTCTTTCCTCTCGAGTTTATCGATTGTAAATTCAAAGTCTTACTGCTTGGGTCTGTCCAAGATTACCGAACCTTGCAAAAAGAAAGAAACAGATAGTGAGTAAGGGTGAGAAAGTTTAAGAAAGAAAGAGAGATGATTATGTTCGAATTTTTGGATGATATTTCATTTGGATTTTATCGTGTTGAACTGTTTCATTTTTTTTTTTTTTATTGACATTTAGGGCTCTTACTTTTTCAAAATTTACAACGTTATCAACGTAACATTTTTTTTACGAACGCGACAATTTTCCGATATTCCACTGGAATCTTCGTAAAATTCTTAATTAGTTGAGAATTGATGTTTATTATTTTGGTCCTTGAATCGTCACCAATCTCATTGCACTTTTTTTTTTTAGGGAGAGTGCAGTGGGTGTGAAGAGGAGGAGGAAATGGAGAAATATTTTTGTTTTAATTTTTAGGGAGGAATATATCACGAGGAAGAAGAGTATTATTCGTTTTCTTAGGAGGTTTGTTTTTTTTTTTTTTTTTTTTTTTTTCATTCTCTTTTTTCTTTCTTACGAAAGATGGCACGCGATCGTTGGCGGGGTATCGAAAAAAGAGGCCCCGCGAAAGGAAGAACTCGGATGGATCCCCGCCTAACTGACCTTCCGACCTCGAAGCTCTGCCTCGAGAAAAAAGGGGCCGACGCGTCACTAAATAAGCAAGCACCGCGTTACTTGCACGCAACGCGAGAAATCGTAAAGCCTCTTGCGTCTCGTATATTATAAGTTTGCCTAAGCGAGACGACTACGCGAGAACATTTATATTTTATTTTTTCTTACTTTTTTCTCTTTCTATTTTTTTTTTTTTTTTTGACTCTCAGTGATCATAAATGAGATTTATCCCTGGTACTGTAGAACCCAAGAGAAATTATTATCTAAAAAAAAATAAAAGTATATATACATATGTACTTTTATATATCTAATGATATATTATTATTATAACATAATTAGAATAAAATATTATTAGATCATATGTGAATCATTTGATTCATCGTTTGTTCGATAATATTTATGTTTTGATAGATCGATTAATTTCAATATCAAATAGATAGACATTAATTTATTAATAAAATGATTTTCTCTGATTAAAAGGATAAATAATTAAAATATTCGTTTGATAAATAATATAGAAGAAGGTTCAATAGTAACCCAATAAAATCCCTTCGAGGGAATTCGTCCTACTTTCGACAAGGGATGCGAGAACGGAGAGAAGGAAATGTAAGAGGTTTCACAGCATTTCTAACGGATGCTGGGAGTATCTCAATAAGAAGAAGAAGAAGAAAAAGAAGAATAGAAATTTGAGAAAGATCAAGAGAAATCGTTAAAGGTGCTCGAATGATTTTCGATGATCTTTTTTATTGTGACATAAATAGGCGCATTTTAAGCATTTTATATTTGTAATTAGGACAATATCCGTAGCATGGGCAACTCGCTCACGAACGTCTCTATTATATCGTGAATTAATAATTCGAGGTAATCACAATGTTCGGGTATAGTTAGAGGACCGAATGCAGTTTCCTTGGTAATGATTGCCTATAAGGGCTCGGGGTTTGCTGCTCTTAATAGACTTTCGCACGTTTTTGCAACATCCGCGATTAACGCCGAGATCACGCACGCGAAGTATCCGAAAGGGCCACGAAAAAAAGAGAGAGAGAGAGAAAGATGGTCAAAATAATAATAATAATAATAAAAAAGAATAAAACGTTGAAATGTTATCTAACGCGTAAGAGATTTTTTTTCGTACATATTTCCTTTTTTTTTTAATTTTTTTTTTTTTTTTAAATTCAGTCATGAGAGTTCGAAGAAGTATCGATGACAGTCGTGTGTGGTATTCGACCTTGAGACTTGCTAAGGTATGCACCCGCGCTTAACTCGAAGACGCGAGAAGGTAATTTCGTTAGGAGTCTTTCTCCCGAGGGCATTGCGACGAGACCATATTCGGAGGACACTCGATCAACGTTAAATCATTTCTCGACTCCGATGATCTACCTTACGTACCAACCGACCAACCATCGTCTTCGAAAAGAGTCACGTTTTAGCTCGAGGCAAACGATGCATACGTATGTAGATTATCTAAGCACATTTCCGAGTTCACATATATTTTCCCTTAACTAGTATTCGTATTTCACCAATGACGTATTCTCTTCTCACTTCATTGAAACAAAAAAAAAAAAATCCCTTCGACGAAATATTCTTTAAGTAAACGTTTACGTGTTTGTTACTTAAAGGAAAAAGACTGATATTGATTGATTGATTGATTAATTAATTGATGTTTATTAGCTTCAGTAGCTACATTGTAGATTACAATTTAAAGTATAACTTTAAGTTCATAATCTAAACATTATTCTTCTTGAGAATAAGAAAGAGAGATATAGAATGAGATTAGAATTTTGATAGGATGAAATGATGATGCTTTGCGATCGAGTTGAGCAAAGTGTAATCGAGAATACAGTCGGAGAACAAGCAACGGAGCATGCAAATGTTGCTTTCGATTCTAATACAAAAGCTCACCTTTTGGTCAATACGCCAAACTGCAGACCGCATAGAAAGCTGCCAGACCAGAAACAATTAAGCTCTCTCTCTCTCTGTCGGTTATCTTTCCTGGCCACGCGGCTACGTCAGAGAACCCTTTGTTTCCTGTTAACACGATGCACTACCCTTCCTACTTTAACTTTGTTCCTTTGTATTGAATAGCGTGTGAGAAAATAAAATGGGAGAGAAAGGCCAGGTGAAAATTTGAAGAGAAAATGTTAGAAGAAGTACAGAATTATATAGAAAATCTTAGAAAACACATTGATCGATTTTTAATTCGAGTTTAGGGTTGAGAAAAGGTTTAAAAGGTGGGAAGGGGAAAGGAGGACACAACGAACGACGCGTGGCAAAAGGCCTCGGGTTCTCGATGCACAAAGCTCGCGTGCCACAAATTGCTTCTGCCTCTTCTCGATAAACACATCTACCCCGTTACTAATTCACTTTTGCTTCTCACCGTATCTTATTTACATCTTTTACGATATAAATGATATTTTCATTATTGATATTACATTTATATATAGGATACAATTTTATTCAACTTTTATCTTCTTTCCCCCTATTTATCATTATCCTTTCTCATTTCTAACATTTCAATCATTCGTATTTTCTTTTCTTCTTTATCTTTTCCTTTCCTATTTTTTTTTTTTTTTGTTCTTTCTTATCTTCTCTTGTATATTATCTCCTATTAACTTCGAATTTCTTGGTTGTTACTTTAAGAATCTGCCAAAAAGGAAAATAAGCATTTGTAAAAGAGTCCCAAGGAAGTTGGTAGCCTAACGAGCATTGGGTCCTTCGACTCTTTCTCTCTACACTATACTATAGTATACTACACTACTCTACTCTCTCTTGCTCTTCTTTCTCCTCTTTTGCTTCGGCTGATTGGCCCTTCGTAAGGAACGGCGACCCGTCTGGCCTCGCGTCTAAATTAGGCAATTTACGTGGAGCGACGACCGTGTAAAAGAGAAAGAGAGAGAAAGAGAGAGAGAGAGAGAGAGAAAGTCGCTTGGTTCCCTTTCGGTTGCAAAACCGTGCCGGCCATTAGTCCTGCTGAACGAACGAAAGGGAAAAATCGTACGCATAGTGAAGGGGAGAGGAGGAGGAGGAGGGGAGGGGGGGGGGAGTGGGAAGAAAGACTGGCTGGTTTTATATTCGTCGCGGTTTTCTCTTTTTCTCTTTTACTCTCTCTCTCTCTCTCTCTCTCTCCCTCTCTCTGTATGTGTCTTTTTTTTCTTTATTTATTTCTCTTTCTTATTAGTAAGCTTTTTCTTTCTATCTCGCTCTCTTCGTATATTAGAGAAGCCGAAAAGGGCGGCGTAAGGTTCGCTAATATCTTTCGACGCACCCACATCCGACAAAAATGATATTTTTGTGCTCGAGGGTAGAGCGTGACGCGTATCGTTAAAGAAATATCCTTCTGTCCTTTCTCTCTCTCTCTCTCTCTCTCTCTCTCTTTTCCTTTTCATTCTTTTCGATACCATCGTCAGGAAATATCTCACGAAGGGGTAGGAGATGAAACGCGAAACGAAACTTCGATCAATTTTCTTTATTTCTTACTTTCATTTTCTTCTTTTTCTTTTTTTTTTTTTTTTTTGTTCGTTTACGAAAACATATTTCAAATATGATTTATCGATGGTTAATATGTTTGTTTAATGTTAACAAAAATATTACGTAACATTAATCAAAGTAAAGAGAGAGAATGAGAAAGAAAGAGAGGGTAAAGAGAAATAAAGAAAGGGAGTAACAATTCCTTTTTTTATTTTTTGTTGTTGTTGAAAAAATAAATTAGAATAAGAAGAAAAGAGGGGAGGGGGGTGAAAGAGAGGAGTTCATCGTAAGAGTTTAAAAATGCATAACCGGTACGACGTTGGTGGGCCCGATATATAAACGGCTTCAACCCATGGCTTGCGATTCGAATCTCATATATTTTCGCGCTAATGCGTGCACGACGCATTTTGCTTCTCGTAGTCTAAAAGCAAACGAGAAAAGGACCAAGTTCGTTCTTGGCACCGCCCATGAGTTGCAATCAAAACCGACCGAACAAACGAACGAACGAATGAAAGGAAGCAAAGAAGGAAAGAAAAGAAGGACGAACGATACGAAAGCTCGTACGTTTTTCACAGTTTCACCCATCCCATCCCCCCCCTACTCTCTATCCCCTGCTACCTACTCCCCTTTTGAACGTTACATAAATTTTTGCTGACTCCTTGTTAGCGAGGTAATAGCAAATTTACATGGAATACATAGTTAGAAAGAAATGAGAAAGAAAAAATTGTGAACGAGAGTGTGTGTCATGTGTGTGAGAGAGAAAGAGAGAGAGAGAGAGAGAGAGAGATAGATAGATAGAAAGAAAGAAAGAAAGAAAGAGTTTGCTACCTTATAACTTGACGACTCTTGGGTACACACAGAGGCACCAATTGTTTTCGACTGGTGGCATTTCTTCGGTCAGAGCTCTTCGCCGCATGAGTTATTTTACGCTTAGGTGCCTGCCTATACTTGACTTCTTACTGGGCGGTCGAACCTTCTAGCCTTTTGGGCCTCTTTTTTCTTCTTCTGTCCGTTGCTTTCGCTACTTTGCTCTTTTAACTTTTATACCTACCTATATATATATATTTAATCTTGCTTGACGACTTTATCCTACCTTTTCTCACTTACGTGTATACTATTAAAATCAAATTCTTTTCGTTTTGTGATTTTCTTCTTTCGATATTTGTAATAATTACTTGTCCTTTTATTCTCTCTTTTTACGAATTCGAATAATTTTTTTACGAATATCTTCTTATTTAACATTATTAACATTATCCAAAAAGTCGCATCTCGAGTCAATAGCAAATAGTATTTGTTTTTCCGAACGGTTCATCAATTGATTTTAGTAATCTAAAAAGGGAACTAATAATAATTTAACATAGCTAGATCGCTGATAGATATTCCTAATAATTTTCTATCATCGTCATTTTGAATTTTCTATTAGAGTATTTTATATATATATATATTTACGAATAAGTGTTTTTTTTTTGGTACAAAACTGGATAAAACGTATACAATTTTCTATGTCATTTCCATACCTTTGTGTTTATCTACTTGCAATGGGATCACAAACCTTCCCTTGTATTTAGATGTTCGGCTGCTCACGACAAAGACCATTCAAAGGCTTAAACGTGACACGAAGTGGCAGAACGATTTGGCTCGGGGAGTTCGTACACAGCTGTACAAACCGGACGTCTAAGATCCCTAATACCAGAACACGTAGATATCCAACGATGACGAGTCTCCTCCAACAGTGGGTGCTAAACGGCGGTTGAGTTAATCAGCTTAGCTCGAGAAAATCTCTCTCTTTCTTTCTTTCTTTCTTTCTTTTTCTCTCTCTCTCTTTCTTATACATAGACAATATTTTGTTCTTTTTCTTTTTTCGTACACCCAACACACTTCAATCCTGGGCTCTATCGTAAGCAACAAAGACCGTTGACACTAGCGACAATGACCGTTTGTTGGAGGTTTAGCATTAATGGGATATTCCACTTATTATAGTACTAACCCTGTCATGAAACATTCTCATAATTCCAAACATCTGCATATAGGTTATAGATTCCGATCATCATTTAGAATTGGCACGATCTTAAAGAGACACGTACGATAAATAGAGGATTAAAATATACAAACCATAAGAATGGATAAATATATTATATATTTATATTGAAACGATGAAAAGGGATTTGGTGAAAGTGCAATAAACAAAACGACAATGATTTAGATCGCAAAAGAAATCTTTATTTAATGATAAATGACGATTCTTTTTTTAACGAACGAATATGTGCTATATACAGAATCCTTATGGTACATATAGACATGGGAGGAGAGGGGAAATGAAAGAAAAGTTGACACCTCTTTTACTCGTTGTTTTGTCGTTAATCCCTCATGCAAGTGTCATACTTTGAGTTGTTTCAGTCTTCTCTTTCTTCATCGAATAGAAAACAAACGTCAAGGATTCCGTGGTCTTAAGCCTCATTTGAATAGTCATTTAGACGTTGTGTCCCATTGAGGGAGAAAGTGTTCCTTGGTAAGGTTGCTTGCATGAAGAAGAAGAAGAAGAAGAAGAAGAAGAAAAAAGAAGAGGACGAAGAGAAGAGAAGAGAAGAAAAAAAAGGAAAGAGAAAGAGAGAGAGAAAACCAAGGGGTTGACCCTTTTCCTAAAAAAAGACGAAAGAGTAAAAAGGTAGGAAGAGAGAAAAAGAGCTAAATTAAAATCCACGTTGGGACGAGTAGCAGCAGAAGCAGCAACAGCAGCACCCAACGTGCTCGAGAATTATCTCGGGTGTTATGAATTTTTCTTCCATCGTAATTACGAAATTCTCGAAAGAAAATAAAAAAAAAAAAACAAAAAATGAAAAGAAAAGTAAAAAGAAAAAGAAAAACTTATCAATTGGGAAGATCAAAGTAACGTACTAACTTAGCAATGTGCGGTCACGATAAGCTCGTCCGTGTAATTTTCTCGCTTTCGTGACTAATATAAAAGCTGGATATGGTATATTTTATTTGCTAAAATATTTAATCCCCTTATATAATAATAATAAAATAAAAAAAAACAAAGAAAAGAAAATAAGTAGTGTGTTTGTGTGTGTGTGAGAGAGAGAGAGAGAAGGAATGAGAAAGAAAGTACCTAAAAGGAGAGGGAGTTATATTTGCCGACTTTTGACCGGGTTGGGCTCATTAGCGCGTGACCGGTCGGTCATTAGCGACGTCTCGTAATTACAGGGAGCTCGAAAACTTTTCGAATGATCTCCTCTCACCTCTTACCCATTCCTCGTCGACCTTCTAAAGTTTAAAAAAAAAAAAAAGGGAGGACCAGCCCCCTCTCAGCGTGGGACCTATTCCAGAGAGTAGTATATACGTATTCCAATGGAAGAGATGCGACAAATCGTGAAGGGACGAGGAGGGGACCATTACGTCCCGTTTTCTTATTCCACGCTCGCGCGCAATTAAGATACACGTGTGGTTGTTGTGTGAGTTTCTCTCTCTCTCTCTCTCTCTCTCTCTCTCTCTTTCTCTTTCTATCTCCTGGCGTGGGGTCTTTTCTCGAGCGGCACGCTCTCCTTCGTACTTCTACCCAATCCGGTTTGAGCTCTTTGATTACGCGGTAGCGGTATTATTCCACGACCTCAGGCAGCGTGCGAGTGCCTTTTCGTCGTCGTCTTCGTCGTGTTCTCCACCTCCTCCTCCTCCTCCTCCTCTTTTTTTTAAATTTTTTTCTTCTTTAACATTACATCGAAGAACCATCATCGTACATACGCGTCGCGTCTTCAGTTTACGATCGAAGCTTCTTCTTTTCTTCCTTTCTTTCTTCTCCCTTTTACACATCTCTCTTCGTATTATTTTTTTCCTTTCCCTCTTTCTACTCTCTCCTCCTCCTCCTTCTTGAATTAGCATTTTTATTTTTATCGTGAATGACGCGTATGAACGGCAGCAACGTTTCGTTCAAATCGTTCACAGAAAATTCTTATCCGACGATTGAAAAAGGAAAAGAACAAAAAGAAAAGAAAACGTCTCATTGTACGTTTGTAATAACGAGAAAAATTGAAGTTGAAGAAAAATTCAACGAGGTGTAACGAACTTTACTTCCTACGATTAATCGATAGTTCCTGTTCTTACGTTAGCGACATTTTCGTCCTCGTCATCTTCGTTGGTAAAAATATAAGAAGAAGATCTTATTGTGGCGCCGACAACTCCCACGCATTTCGTCTTTCTTCCTTCCCTTTCTCCCCTTTTTTTTTCTTTATTTTCTTTCTTATTCTTTCTATCATCCGTTTTGACCTTTTAAAGATTACAACGCGTGGGATTCGGAAGGATATCAACGATTTTCCAAATTTCTTTCTTCTAAATGCTCAATCGAGCTTCGACGAGGAGGAAACTCAGCCGAATCGTTGTAAAAATCCGGAAGAGGTTATTTGCCAAAGAAATTTCCTCCCTCTATCCTTTCCCCCCCCCCATCTATGATACGATCGATTCCACGACGGGAATATTTTATTTCTATTTTTGCAAAGTTTTTTACTATGTGATATATAAGTGATAACATTTTAACGAGATAGACGTTAAATTTATTTTCTTTTGAATATTTTTTTTTTTTTTTTTTTTTACATAACAAGAAATATTCATTTCTTTTTTTTTATAACTTTCGTAAATGGAAGATTTGTAATTTATGTATATACTATTACTACCATAGAACATTAGGAAATAATCGTTTATAGTATCGGCGTTTTTAAAAAGAAGGAGGAAAGGTCAACGATCATACCGGAACACATTTGGCTTGGAAATAATAGAAACGTTTCATTTAAAAAAGATTTTCTTCGTAAGAGACGAATTGAAAATCGCCGATCATTCTGTAGGATATTTTATTCGTGAAAGAAAAGCCAACAAAAAAAAAAAAAAAAAAAAGCACGTATGTATTTTCGATGATACTTGAAAATACAACGATATGTCATGGAACATCGTAATATCCGTCGACGAATGATCGTTTAAAGCTTCTTAGAGTATAACGCGCTGTCTCTTTTAAGAATTATAAGCGATCGTAAAATCCGTAGAAATGGTCGAATAGAAATCGCGAAAAACGGTCCATCGTTTACCGGAGTATCCACCGGATAGGAATTTAGTATAGGTTTAACGTTACAAGTTTCGTTGTGCTTTTCTACTAGGATAAATCGTGTATATTATTCGATATGTAGTAGGGTCAATGATCAAAAGCAGTTTGTAGAGCCAAGAAAATAGGTACAACGTTCTCCTTCCATTTCATTTCGAATGGTTACATTTACAATCGACATGCCGAGGGACGTTTATGCGAAAGGAGTTCGACCTCTTCAAAATGTATATGTTCTCTTATCGACGATGAAACACGGTCACTCAAATTCGGGGCATCGACTTCTCCCTGAATTCCCGTATCCTCTTTCTCCCTCTCTCTCTCTCTCTCTCTCTCTCTCTTTCTAGCTATCATTTCAAATATCTTGCTTGTCGTAGAAAAGGGTAAACTTTGTCTGTAGTCGTTCGTCGACGATCGTATTATTCACGGAAGCGACGTGTACAACAGCATTCGAGGTCCCTGCTCCCGAGTTACCGATCGATAATCGATAGAACAAAAAGTTAGGAATTTGTTTACAGTTTAGTAACCCAAATCAAGGCGGTAGTAACTCGACGGGTATAGAACCCACCACCCATCTCTCTCCGTTTCTACCCTTTCTGCTGCTGTTACCACTTCCTCCTATTCGTCTCGTCCGGAACACAAGCAACACTATCTCTCTCTCTCTCTCTCTCTCTCTCTCTCTGTAGTATCACTATTGCCTAGTAGTTTGCTGTAGTTTCCATCGTCTCTTCCGTTACTATCGTTACTACCATCTATGCAAATATCTACATATGTACGTTTTTACACGTACTTATATACTTTCAGGTTGATGCATAACTTGTATATGTATATATTTTCGAACTAATACCAACATGAAGAATAGCATCACCAACATCATCGACGACGACACTGGCCGAATGAACGAATGAACGAACGGACGAAAACTCGTTTCATTTTATTTTTCCCCACTTTTCCCTGTGCCGCCACCACCGTTTCGTTCCGTCAGACGAGTTTGCCGAACTACTTGCCCGTTCTGGCCCCGAATGCATTTGTCAAACGTTGAAACAAATTGGTAGACGGCTCACAAATAGCAGAAACCCGCTCTTGGGAACTGCTGGCTCTACTCGTCGACCACGTAAACTGCCTTTGACTAATGTGTTGTTCATCCCCCTCGACACGGCTCATGTACCATACATTCGACGAATTTTATAACTCTCGCTCGATTGCTAACGTTCTTCGTTTATTTACTTCCGTAAAATTGATCGGCAGGAACATTTTATAAATGCCATTCCAAATATAATAATATAATAATAATAATAGTTATGAAAAAAAGAAACAAGAAACAAGAGAAAAATTACAAACTTTTTGATAGATTAACGCGACGACATATGCTAATAAATCAAAATACATAGTACGGTATCGTCACTTTTGAGAGTATTATAATAATGCTATCTCAAAGCTATTATCGTTTTATCTTAAAATCACGAAACGGAAACTCATCGTGGCATGTTTGCGTGAGAAATTATACGGTACTCGGTATCCCGTCGAGTCCTCGTATTCGCCATTTTATTCGCGATTAATATAACGTAACAAATACGAATGCGAAGCGTTAACGATACAAGCAAAGAAAGAAAAGAAAGAAAGATAGAAAGAGAGAGAGAGAGAGAGAGAAAATGAGTGACACAGAAGGTAGACGCCGTTCTTTATTGCGTCGCGACTCGGACGAACATAAAACTTTCGCGTTCGTATTTTAAAAGTCAAGCGCATCGAGAGCTCGATAATCAGGTTTACCTTCCTCAGATTTCATCGATTCTCTTTTTCGGTCATTTCATCTTGAATGTAAAATTCCATTCGACGGAAACGTACCGCTCGTATACTTTTGCACGTAAAATCCTGAATTAAGATACTTCGAAGATGTTGATCGTACATCGAATCAAGTTCCTTTTTTATGATATTAAAATCATTATTTTGTCGTATAAAAAAAAAACACAAAATTTATCGAAGTTCGTTATATTTTCAACATTGTTTCCTATAACATTGATTTTTCAACGTATCCAAAGATATTCAAAGTATTTCGGAAAGAGGATTAAAAGATGAAAAACGAATGAAGAAGGAAGGAAGGAACGTCAGGTGAGAAATGATTTTGCTCTTTTCTTTTTCTTCTTCTTCTTCTTCTTCTTCTTCTTCTTCTTCTTCTTCTTCTTCTTCTTCTTCTTCTTCTTCTTCTTTTCTCGGGAGAAAGAAAAAAAGGAAAAAGAAAGAAGGAAGAAACATCGTTCGTTCGAGAAGACTTAACTGAAATAATATACACGTTGAAAAAGGGAAAGCACAAATATTCCTGTTCGGGTCAAGATATCAGCCAATTTCTTCATAGCTTTGCGTGTGGCCTATACGACTAACCCCGACACACACACATACAACCCCAAAAGAAAAGAAAAGAACTTTAATCCGAGTCGATGGAATTAAATCGCGTGACCGGGTGCTTTTCTGTCAATTCCATCCACCGTTTTTCCTTGACCGTCTCAACAACTCGTTCTTCTTTAACTTATCGAGCAAGGATTCATGAATTCAAAGGATATTGAACGTAGCCGAAAGTGGGTTTTCGATCGATGAGGGTGCCGGCCAATAGCCTCGTTTCGCCAACAAAGACGGACAGAAGCGATTGAGAGTATCCGCGCGCGCGCGCGCTCGCTTGAGAATGAACAAGGGAGAGAGAGAGAAAGACAGACAGACAGACAGAAACAGAAATAAAGAGAAAGAAAGAGAGAGAGAGAGATAAAAGAGGAGTCGTAAATACAGAGATACGTTACTCTCTCGTGTAACGAGAATTGATCGACTCTGTTCGAAGCGTAGATACGTACTTCTCTCTCTCTCTCTCTCTCTCTCTCTCTCTCTCTTACACTCTCTGCCTAGGTGTTGGATTTTATGACTTATTGACTCTCGTCCGTGTTTACCGGACTCGGTGCGACGGCCATGCGGCGCCAAGCCGAGTGAGAATGCGGCCACCTTTGAGTTAGAGAAAGAGAATGAAAGAAAGAATGAGAGAGACACAGAGAGAGAGAGAGAAAAAGAGAACCGGACAACGATCGATCTTTTTTTCACGGATGCTTTTTCTACTGAAAACTTTTCATCTCGCCAAGCCGAGATGTGTTAGGGGAATATCTCTTTCTTTCTCTCTCTCTCTCTCTCTCTCTCTCTCTTTTTGTCTCGTGGAACGTTTCGTGCGAAACATTTTTCAAAAGTACCGCTTCGATCTATGAAACGCGTAGAAAATATATGTATAAAAGAATAAGATAACGACGTAGTAGCTGCGAAGATGAATACAAAAACGAAGACGAAGACGAAGACGAAGACGAAGACGAAGACGAAGACGAAGACGAAGACGAAGACGAAGGCTAGTTGTCCACTCGTAAATCCGTTCCGCAAACAGACACCTTTTCCCGCTTTTCAGAATGAAAGAATGATATACACGCGTGTCGCACGTGATACGTTTCTTCTACTCGTATCCTCCATCATTGTGATTAGAATTTTCTCCTTGTGTTAGTTTTATTAGGAAGAAAAGTGTGCAAAGATATGCAAGTTTTACGATTCTTTGGAATTTGTATTTGATAGAGTAGTGGTAGTGGTATAATTGTGTAACATTATATTAGAAAAGTGTGTGTGTGTGAGAGAAAGAGAGAGAGAGATATGTTACACGAGTTTATCGAATAGTTAGAGGATTAGTCCTTTTATTAGCACGACGATTGCGATTCGATTATCTCCAATCGGTAAACACTGGCGTGCTCTTTTCTCTTTTTACTTTGTAAAGAAAAAAGAATGGAATGTCGATCGCGGTGCCACCGGAAAACAGAGAATAATCCCACCTTTTATACGCGATTTCGTCAATTTCTACAAACCGGGAAATGACTCAAATATATATCATTATATATATATATATATATATTTTCCTTACTTACTGTTGTACGCGCGCTATCTTAAGTCAAATTTCATAATAACTCTTATGTGTCTTTCTTTCATAATCTTTTCGAAGTACTGGAGTGTATTTAAAAAAAAAAAAAAATAAAAAGTAAAATGTATGTCTTACATTACGTTAAAGTGAGACCTTGTGTTCTTCAAGGTAAAAACTTGATAATGGCCTGGAAAATCCCTTTCAACGTATTTATTTTTTCCTTTTTCTTTTATACGACTCTATATTCAGGAGGGAGGGGGAGATGTAATTTATTTAAAAAAAGAAAAAATGGTTTTCCTTGGTCAATTTCAAAATTACTACATTAAAAATAAACAGTATGAAGGTACATTATATATATATATATATATATATATATATATATATATATATATATATAAGTACAGATAAAATAATCGCATGATTCATTTATTAAGTACAAAAGCGAGCTCGAATGAACGTCAAATATTTATTTCGCGCATAACTTTGCTCTTGGAAAAACCGGGAAGGCCGCTTTCACTACAAAAAGGAAATTTGTTGGAACGTTGCTCGTGTCGGTGAAGAACTGCAAATACTATTAAACGAATCTTTCGAGAAGTTCGTGCAATCGAGTGCGTTCATTTTTAAACATCCGCCTAACTTTGTCACAAAATTCTTTCTTCTATATCCTTTTTTTTTTTTTTATGTCTCTCTTTACATTTTCTTTTCAGATCTTTTTTTTCACAATCACCTTCTTGCAAATTTAATTGCAATTTGTATTCTATTCAGTTTCGATTCAATCCAATTGAATTTAGGAACTTCATTATCTCATTGAATAATTGCAAATTTCATTGTTCATTTTCGTGCTGAAATTCGAATAAATTGTAAAACGAAACGTAATTGATCAAATACTTTGTATCAAATTAACTCGAACATATTGTATTTTGTTCGTAGATATTATAAAATGATTGACCTCGTTTTTTTTTCTTTCTTATTTATTTCTTAAATATCAAATCTGAATGTGATAAAAATAGATTTATTATCGGTCATTCATAATTGTAGATAATTTAATTTAGATATTTTCGCAAAAATTTCATACGTACGTTATGTTTCAGCTGATATAATGTATATGAAATACACATCAAATTGTTTATTATCGTGATCGCGTAAAGTTAATGTTTAAACAATTACGGAAAAACAAGTTAACGTTTTGTTGCATTCAAGATTAATTCGGTACGACATCAACGATAAGGGTTTTTTAATCTTTTAGCCGTGGCCGATATTGTTACTGACAGTGTTTATCGATGACGAATCAAAAGAATCGATTGAGAGTGGCGCTTACAAAAAATATCGTTGAATTTAGAAAATGATTGAAAATTATTAGAAAAAAATCATCGGAGAAAAATATGAAATGAAAAAGAAGAAAAGAAAAAGAAATAAGATGGTAAAATCAACAACACGTTAAAACAAAAGGAAAGAAAAAATTCTCATATGCGGGGAACACAGATGTGTTAAACGTTCGTTCGTTCGTTCGTTCGTTCGTTCATTCGTTTATTGCGTTGCAATGGGCGCGGTATAAGCAAGAGTGCATACGATAAATAATGATTGTCATCAAAAAAAATCCGACTGCCGATGATTATTCTTTCTTTAACGTTGTTTACACTTTAAGTAACCTGCCTGTTCGACGCTGCAAAATTAGCTCGCGATAAAACGTCACTCAATGAAACTTAGAGTTCAGTGTTGAGCTTGAAACGTCATCGGTGTATTTGTTTAAATGTGTGTCGCGATAATAGACCTTGATTTTGATGCGACACCGGAAGTAATCTCTTCTAGTTAAGCTAGAAGCTAACTTAAAGGAGAAGGAGGAAGAGAGAGAGAGAGAGAGAGAGAGAGAAGATTTCTTCTCTCTGATTCTATCAGAGTATACTCAAATGTATACTCGGATGGTATTGGTGTGTATCCTCGATAATAACTGATAATTGACTCGCTTGTAAATCGTTGTTTCTAATCTGTGGCCTTCCTCTTAACATCATTATATTATCTTTTAATCCTACTCGGTCTATTATTAATACGCTTGTTTATAACTTTCTAACACATCCTTTCGAAGTGTCGTCGTTGTCACGTGCCACTTCATTGAGTAAACGTAACTGTGTATAATAATATCCCATAGGTACAATGATAATAAATATATATTTTCTTACCGTATATTATTAAATCAAGAAACCACGAAAATCTGCAGGATACGATGTGATACATTTAAATCGTAAAAATAAAAAATATGACAAGAATACGAGTCGAAGATGTGTTTTAAAAAGTAATCGGATCGGTAAAGAGAAGAGATATCAATTTTATGGTAGATCCTGATAAAATAAGAAGACGTTGCTGTTCGATATGCCACTTATATTCGATATATATATATATATTCCACCTATCATCGTTGAGAACTCATGGACGAGCTCGAACGACTTTTATGGACACTTCAATCGTATTGATCCTTAATTAAACGATTTTACGTAGAAACAGGCTTACGATTAGCGATAAATCGTGTTTACTTCTAAGAATATAAAAAGAATGAAAAAGAAAGTATAAGAGAGAGATAGAAGTAAGATTATATGTATTTCTCTACTTGTATGTACGTTTGTTTCGACACGTGGACAAGTACGCTTTGACACGTGGATTTGTGGTGTAACCTTCGTGACGTTATATGACGACTGTCCGTCCCGTCAGTTGATGTTAGATTGATCATGGATCTGGTACTCTTCGAAAAACACTGCGCTTTCTCTTCTCGAGCACGTTTCTTCGTGGTAACTACGAGTTCTTAAAAAACAATCATTTCTTCAATATTTTTTAATTTATCTATCGTGTCAAGTTTCTACGTGTGTTCTCAAAATCCATTTTTCTTTTTATTTTTTTTCGATATATCCGATTGTTTACAAACGAAGTTTCATTTCGTGTGAATAGATATAAAATATAGTGTCATTTGAAGAACATTTGTTGTTACAAAAAAGAAAAAATGATGATGTTGGCCAATCAAACAATGTCGAATCGATCGAGTATACTTTTGCAAAAACAATAATTAAAAAATGATACATTAATGAAAAGTGAGTTTGCAATCTTATCTAAGTGGAATGCAATATGTCATAAATTTATTTTGTCGATCAACGGCGATATATCTACGTGTGTACGTACGTATGTATGAATTATTTGTATACTTAAGGACCATTTTATAAAGTCCAAAGATCGATCTTCACAATTCGTACGTCACGTGATATTCATTCGAACGTGAATATCGATAAATTATAAGACCAATTATCATACTTTTTTTTTTTGGAGGAAAAAGGAGAATAAAATGTCTTGGACAAAGTATTATGACTATTTAGTTCTTTAAACTTTTCCCATAGTCAGACACAATAGGAGAAGTTGAAGAGTCTAAGAATTGTATGGTATTGTCTTCGTTCCTCGTACTCGTAGAAGTATGTTCGAGGAATGTTGTTAGATGATCGATGTCTCGTTGTATACATGAAAGAATAAGAAGAAGAAAAAGAAGATGAAGAAGACGAAGAAGAAGAAGAAGGAGATGATGATGAAGAAGAAGAAGAAGAAGAAGAAGATGATGAAGAAGAAGAAGAATAAGTGAAGAGTACGTGAATGGAAATCTCATGGAACTTTCTGCGCTTTCTGCGAACAGAAAATCCATTCACACGTTGAGTTTAGTTTGAACAGCAGGAGACAGTCTGGCACTTATCGAGGCGCCGCCGTCCTAACGCCTCTATTACCTGTTTGCAAATATTAACGTCGTAAGTTAGAACGTTTTCGTTGTTAGAAAAATTCGAATGATGATCTTATCTTTTACGCATGGTGTATAATAATACGCGTGTTAAAATATAAAAATTATTCAAAATCATATTTTCTACGTTGACAATTGAAATACTTGAGAACAATCGTACACATTGGATTATATTAATTATCATTATTATTTTCATTAAAAAGGATTTATTTCTTTTAAGAGATAAAACGAACAAATATCGACAAAGTTTGAGCACCGCTGTAAGAAAGACGATGTCCAGAGAGAGGAGGCCACACATGCGTTGTTATTGTTGCAGAGTGGATCTCTCTACTCTGTGCAAGAGAGAGTCGAGCTGTTGTTGTAATGCCGCGAAATGTTATTACAGCGGAAAGTTCTGGTGTCACAAATCTGCGGTGGGTCTTTCTTACATTTCCTAGTGGACATATTAATAATATACACGAAAGTTTTTCAATTTTATACATTATTTCTATACTTAACCTTTTTCCCTTGTTCATTTTCTTTTACGTTTCTTCTACGTTTACAATTAACATATTAGCTCATTTTCTTTTCGAAATAATGTACATTATTTCGATGAATATGAAAAAATATATATGTGTGTGATATTATTTTATAAATAATTATTACATTTTATTATAATAGTATTGAAAATTAATTGCTACATTTAATGTAACAACATAAATGTTTAATCAAGCCTATATCTCTGTCTGAACTTACAACAAATTCGTTTCGACCAAAGAGAAATCATAAAGACGTTTATTAAAGGGTCGTAAGACAAAAATAAAAAAACAACAAATAGAAAGAAAAATCTGAAATTATTTTTACGTTTGAAACGAGACATCTTCATTTCTAATGTCGTTTTCTCTTTCTCATTCTCACTCTCTCTCTCTCTCTTTCCTTTGATTCTCGCATCATCGAGCATTCCCTTTACTTCGGAAAGACATCTTTATTGCTAAACGCTACGATCGTATTTATTAAAGCGATAAAAAGTGCTATTAACTCGTGGGACCGTTCTCGTATTGTTTCATGGCGGAACTTAAAAGATTTCACGGCTGGAGAAGGCCGTTTCACTTTTATAGTCCGCTTTTTTTTTTGTGTTTTTCTTTCATCCTCTTTTTGCTCATCTCTCTTTGTCGTGCTATTAAAAAGATAACCTCGAGAAAAACAAACTCTGTACTTTGCTTACCGCGAACCGATCGATCCGAGATTTCTTTTTCCTAGAGTAAATTACTCATCCAGTAACACACGATAATAAACGTGTACGTCTCATACTAAGGATAAAATTCCTCTTTCCTTCTGTTGATAAAAAAAAAAAAAAAGAAAAAGAAAACATTCAAATAAAATCAAATAAAAATCGAAAGTACACATTGGTGGACAACATTTTTATTATTAAATTCTCTAAAATTCATAAGCAATAATTCGATGAATCGTGAAAGACCACACAGAATTGGGGGTGTGTTCTCTCTCTCTCTCTCTCTCTTTCTCTCCCTTTTTTCTTAGCTTCCGAAAGGAAAGACAAGGGTATATGTAAACCTCCTCTGGTGTATCTTTCGATGAAATAAAACGCGAAGAAGCCATACCTGCCTTCGTCTTCTCTCTCTCTCTCTCTCTCTCTCTCTCTCTCTTTCTTTCTAGATTTTTTTTTTTTAATTTTATTTTTCTCTTTCACCAAACGTTTACGGATCCTGCGGGACATCGTCGACCGAGTCGTTACATTAATGGGACGAGGCGCTATTATTTAATTCCACCAAATTACCGGTCGGCCCACCCTCTCTCTCTCTCTCTCTCTCTCTCTTTTTCTCTCTCTCTTTCCTTATTTTCCTTTCTCGACGAAAAGGAGGCGTAAAAATCTTGTTTAAAAACTGCCGGCATCTCTTCCTCCTGTACGACGTCGTTGGATTCCACGAAAGAGGAAAAAATCGAAGAATGAAAATAGAACGAAGTCCTATTACCTTAACATCTTTTCTCTTTTTCTCTCTCACTCACTCAATCTCTCTCTCTTTCTTTCTTATAATTTATCTCTCATTAATACGTCGCATAATCAACGATATTAATATCTTCAATAAATTATATTCAACTTTATTATAGACCACACGCGACGAGATATTAAGATATGGATCACATTCCTTGTACGATTAAATTTATTTGACTATACCGAAACGATGATTATTTTTATCTTTTTTTTTTATAATAATTTTTAAAATTTGCCACCGATGATATTCTTAAATATATATATATATATATGAATATTTATATTTTGAGTAAGAGATGATAATATTTGATATAGTATTGTTAATGATTAAAATAATTTAAAGGTATTAATAATTATTCACATATGACGAATATTTTCTCTTTTAATGTTCCATAAAGAAATCTTGAAAACCACTTTTGCATTATACATTGAACAACATCACACTGTTTACGTATTTATTATTAATTATCATTGACATATAATTCTAATCAATAGTCTTATATCGTTGAGTAAAGTATAAGTAAAAAAAAAAAAATGAAAACAGAGACACATTAATGTTATAATTCTTATCAATACAAAATATTGATATACAATTAATCTATATAATCTGTAAAACATTGTATTTTGAGCATCTATTATTTCTATACATTTTTATGCCAAATGTTGTATATTCAATTAATATAATCTATAAAAGGGTATTAGAGATGATCATTAATTAATATAAATAAATTAATAAATAAATAATAGAATAGGTAACAATTGGAAAAATAAAAATAAGTGAGATATATTATAAATGAAAGAAAAGATACCGTATAGTTGGCATAAACGAAGAGAAAAGAAGCAATTGGTTGTTACGATGGTTGGTGCAGCATGAACATCGTAAGCGTGCGCGTTGAGTTGAGTTACGTTTGCTATGCATAGTTCGTGGAGGGAAGATGCCAGAGGGAGAAATGTATTAAAAGGGAGTAAGAGACCGGACCGCGACCGCAAACTGATTAAATGCGGTTTGCGGACTGCCAAGCAACGCGTCCGTCCTTCCACGCGCCGACTTCGACGAGATATGCCTGTTGAAATTTCTTTTTTTTCCATGCGAATGTTTTCTTTCTTCTCCCCCACTTCGTTATTATTCCTCTCATTTTACTTTATTTTATTTTCGTCTCTTTTTTTCGAAATTTTTCGAACACTATATATATATATATATATATATGAGTATAATGAAAAAAAAAAATTAAAAAAACAAAAAAATAGAAATAAAATAAAAACGTACGACAATAAATAGATAAAATCAGGGAATTGCTCGTGTATAGGATTATGTAAGTTAAATTTATCTACCTAGGTATGAACCGATCACTGACAATCTCGATTTTGCAAGCGACTTTATTATCGGTCGCTTTGAATTTCTATCAAAAACGTTATCTCGGTATCGTTTAAATCCCAATGGAAGTGATTGGTTATCAATATATTACATATATATAAATCGATTTGTTGCAAAACAGATTTTGATGCAAGAAAAGAAAAAAGTACGGAATTAGAAATAGAAACAACTGACCGATACTTTACGTGGTATGTAGATCGAACGAAGAGATCTCGAAAAAAGGATCTACCGAGTTTAAAAGAGACAGATCTATAATATGTTAGGGTGATCCTTCTTCCTGTCGTGAAACTATTCGAACTGTCAACGTAGTCGTTGTAGTTGTCATTATCGTTGTCATGTGCGTATAAGTAAAACGCTGACGTTAGCTCGTTCGTTTTGTTTTATTCCTTGTCTATTTCTAATAGTTTTTCCTTTATTCGTGTATTATCTGAAGGATGAGATATTTCTCTTCTCTTCTTTTTGTTCTCTTTTGCTTTCTAACCATACATAACTTGGTGATTATTCTATCGATATTCCTTTATATCGAAATGAACTCGTACTATCGGTAAGCTTCGAGACGTCGATTGGACGACAAGAGGGAGAGAGAGAGAGAGAGAGAGAGAGATAGAGCGAATTGCTTTTAACGTCAGTAGAAAACGAATTTCTACGATATCTCCGGTCCACCGAGTTCCGTCAGATTATAACGGCAATTAGTAATTGCGCTTGCTCGAAAGAGAGATAACGAAAGAGACCATATATTCGTGGTATTAAATCGATCTACGAAGCGTTGAAAATACTCGTTTTCTTCTGTGTCTCTCTCTCTCTCTCTCTCTCTCGTTGTATCTTTCGAAAACGTGGGAAATATGTGATCTCGATGTTAACTCTAAAAATAACGATATATGTACAGAAAGAGAGAAAGAGCGGGTGATAAGGGGGGAGGGCTAGGGGAGATGGTTCGTTGGTTATGGGAACGGGAGAGGGGAGGATTTACGGATTTCAACTCGTCTCATCGGTTATTCATCGTCGACAAAATACGTGGGTAGATCTTTGCGAACGATTCGTCATGCGAATGCTTTTCCTAAAGTTACATATAGAGATAGGAATGAAAACAAGAACGAACAACTATCGATCCACAGCTATAGACATTTTCTTTTCGTTTTATAAATGTGCTTCTCTTATTTTATCCGTCATCGATGATTATTTTATCTCGATGAGACGAATGAGAGAAAAATCGGGGGTAATTTTTCCAAATATCGATCTACCATCAAAGAACTATATTGTGTCTAGGATTTATTTTGAAAAAGAAAAAGAAAAAACAAAAAAAATAACCGAGAATAGTTTTGGTTTCTTGTACGTAGTCATCCCACTCCCTCTATGATTTATATACCCTCTTGCTTTTTCCGATTTACGATTTTCAGGTAAATCGAAGATGTTTTAAGAAAAAAAAAATAAAATAAAATAAAAATCAAACGAATGGCGTTGGTTACTTGTCACTATAATTAACCCGCGTATCTTTGATTTTGAATAGATCTTGCGGTAGAAAACGAGAGACGACCCTTTTGCCGATTTCTCGACTTCTCTTTTTCATTCTGGAAACGGACCGAAAAATGTAACGATGTAAAACGCAAGGTGTAGGTAGCTCGACATTCGTGTCCCAGATCTTGGAAGATAGCGAAACGGTCGAAAACGGTCGATCAAACATGCCGAACCTTTTTTCTTTTCTCTCTCTCTCTCTCTCTCTCTCTTTCTTCCTGTATTTTTTCTTCTTTTTCTCCTTCTTCTTCTTCTTATTCTTCTAATGGAAAAACGCGAAAAATGGGAATTATGGCAATGCACGTAGGAGCAGTGATAACGCGAATCGGGATGAGAATCGATGGGCGTGTTTACTCGCGAGAAAAGTATACGATTGGAATTCAAGAAGAAATTTGCACGCCGTTTGTAAAAGGTTCGACGAGCCTTAAATCCCTATCCGGTAGGGCCCGATGCCAAGAAGAGCCTAAATCCTGCGCGTTAGGTGCCAAATTCAGTGTCTTTCTTTTTCTCATTTCCTTTGATACACTAGCGCACCAGTAGAATCCCATTCCAAGAGGTAGTACGATCACCGAGATTTGGCGACAAGATGCCGGAATTTTAACGAAAGCCTCGGGAACGAAAGGGAATGCGAGAAGTAGGACCGGTTTTTCTTGATAACACTGGGACCCCATTGTTATCGCTTGTTCATCGCTCGTTCGCGTTGGAAGAACTAATTAAGAGACCCTAATTAATAAGCCTACACTTTTAATCTTTGATTTTTCGAAAAAATCTTTATCTTTCAATTTCTTCAAATACCTGGGCTCATGTGTTTTTTCTTCCTTTTTTTTTCTTTTTTTTTTTTTTTTTTAACTAAATCCGCATTGTTTTGAAAATATGTTGCATCAAGATAAAAGAATTATTTATAAATAACTCATATTACGAGATATAAAATTATATATATATATATATATATATATATATATATAGAAAAAAAGGAAAGCAAAAGAAAATTGCAGAGACGTTTGAAATATTCGAAAATTGTAAAGAATGTAATGACGTTCGTTAACAACGATCAATCTTTCTTACGTTTCCCATCTTATTTATGTTTCTGCTTTATTTATAGAAATTCGTGCGCAACGCAATGCGTGTCTACGTAGTTTATTGTTGCATGCCGAGCAAAAAAATCTAAACTCGGCGGAATAATTTAGTGGGAAGCACGCTTGTTGTCGCGAGTAATAATATAATCGAACCGGCCCCGCGGGCGACTCGATTGATAATTAATTATCTCGTTGTTGGGCAGAACAGCAGACATTAAACGAATATCCCACCGTCATCAAAGTTTCGTCAACAGTGTCTCGTATTCGTTCGAACGAGATGTATCTCGTTCTAAACTTACTTTCAAATTATAAGTATATACCTTCAGAATATTCCGACTTTATAAAATAATTTTTGGTTGTCTTTTTTTTTTTCTTTTTTCGTTTCTTCATAAATTTGGTGAAAGTATTGAGGATCAAAATTGAATTGAAAAATAAGCAAGTTCGTTCTTTCGATCATTTTTGTTTCGTTTTTTTTTTTTTTTCTTTCGAACTCACTAAGAATATTACAGATTTTTATCGTTGACGATCGAAACGAATATCGAGAAGATCGACGATATGGTGGTAATTTTTAATTACGATAAAACGATGATCGAGTCTGTGAGAAAGGATCAGGGTCGGATTTACCGTTGGAGATATGGTCCTTTACTGCTTGAACGATGTACATAATATTGACGTTCATTGAAATACATTAATAATAAAACGTTCGTGCCGTTGACTCTCACGGCAAAACAAACCTTGCCTCAACTTGGAGTTGCGCAATTGAAGTCGTCGTGTTCGTTGGCTCGTCATCTCGAATTGCTATCGAGAGTCCAACGCCAAAGGCATATTCTCTTCTTTTGCTTCTTCTTCTTCTTTCTGTCTACATCGAAATTGAAATAATAATAATAATAATAATAATAATAATAATAATTAAAAAAATAAATAAATAAATAATCAAATGTAAAGAGTCAGCAAGCGAAAGGCATAATATGACGTTATTACTCTTTTTCAAAATTAACGATCGAGTGACATTCGAGAGTAGAATAACGACGGCGTCGAAGTGTGACAATGAGAGTATACAATCGAGTGAAAGTGTGTATCGAGTTGCATTAGGATGTAAAAATTAGATACATACATGCATATATACGCTTGTTCGAGATCACGCCAATGGTATCACTCGATATATTTCTCTATTAATAAACAATTTTCTTTTTATTTATCTTTCTTCTTCATTTAACGAGAAAAGAAAGAAAACAAAACAAAAATGATACATAGTGATTATCACATTGAAAACTCATCATTACGATTATTAATCTAGGAACAATTTATCTATGTCAAGTGTAGATAAAAATCAATAAATAAATAAATAAATAAATAATAAATAAATAAACGAATAAATAAATAAGTAAATAAGAGTTTAAAAAAAGAGAAGAGAGAAAAGGAGCAAAAAGTAGGGTTGAGTATGGTGAGTGGCGGGGGCGTCTTAGTAAGAGTGGTAGGGATTACGGAGTAAGAGAGTGGGGTGGGGAAGAAACGGGCGAATGGAGGGGCAGCCGCGTGCACGATACGAGTGGAGGGGTGGTAAGAGAGGGGTGGGGGTAGGGTCTAGGCGAGCAGCGGCAGCAACAGGGCAACGGCGGCGGCCAGGTAAGCGAGAAGCGAATAACACGCTAGTAGGGCTGACTCGCGCCGCTCAGAGTCTCACGGCCCAAAGCCGATACCGTAGTTTATTCTTATTCTTCTTCTTCATCGTCACCGTCATCGGAACAACGCGTCGTCGTCGTTGTAGTAGTCGTAGTCGTCGTCGTCGTGCGGTGATCGATACGATATTATAACGATCGCTCTTTTAGTGATCATCAGCAGCCCTTACACGCCGAGAAGGATACGAATTTGTACGAGACGCCAACGAAAAGTGTTGTTTTACTCCAAAATATTTTTTTTCTTAGTTTACTTTTTACGAATTTTTTATTCACTTTGGTTCGTCGTTGTTTTGTTTTGGTTTTTTTTTTTCGTCTTTTTTTCTTTCATATATATATATATCTTACAAGAGAGATTATCAACGACGACACATTGGATATAACATTTCGTTGATTGATAATTCGTCGCGTACGAGTAATTTGTTGTGTGTTTGTTTCTTTTTTTCTCTTTCAAATTTGTGATTTTCATTTTTTTTCTACTTTTTGTTTTTGTTGTTTGTCACCTGTCCCAACGATCTTTTTACGATCACCTCGCTCGTGTAGTGGAAGAATAAGTTTTCGATGGCTCTTTGCCGAGGGTCGAGATGTTTCCACCCTGAAAGAAGACGACAACCCTCGGAGAGGATAAGCATCCGAGTCAAGAGCCAAACTGGAATTTAGTGTTGATACTTTGGTGATTTGCGAGGTGCTGCGTAATAGTTCGAGTCAAAAATAAAGAAGATAATAAAAAACATTCTTTCAGAGTGATTACGGATATAAAAAAAAAAAAGAGAGAAAAAGAAATAAAGATAGAAAGAGAGAGCTAGAAAAGAAGAGAGAAAGTGGATCGGATAATTGTGAAAACAAGTGGAAAATTTGTTAATAAGTGTGTGAAAAAGATAGGAAGTAGTGAAAGAGAGAAAGAAAGAGAGTATAGTGAGGATAATAAAAGTGTAAAAGATAACAGGAGAAAAGGAAGTAGCGGAAAACGCGTGGTTAGATGCGTGGAATTTGAAAACAGCAACCCACAGGCCAGCCCGACGCAATGCGTCGACGCTGCTGACGCAACGCGCCTGGATGCGTCTCACTCTGAGCACGTGAGTGTGTTTTCTAGCAAAAAACGAAACGAAAAAAAAAACAGTAGTTAGAAAAAGATAGAAAGAGAAAGAGAGAGAAAGGAAAAAATAGAAATAGAGATAGATATAGAAAGAGAGAGAGAGCAAAAGGGAAACAGTGAGAGTGAAAGTTCGAACCGGTCGAGTGTAAAACACCCCCTATTGGAAAAGGGGGAGAATCGTCAAGGTGTTGTATCATATTAATTAATTATTATTATTATTATCGTCATCATTTCGTGAATTGAAATCGATTCGGTTAGAATGATTCCCCGAGGATCGAAAAATCGGACGATCTCTAAATCGTCGCCCCCACGTTACTCGGACACTTGATGACACTTTTCCTTAATTATTTCGAAAGAAGAAAATTAAGGAATAAGAGATGCTCGGGTCGAGTCATCTCTATTTATTTATCGCATGTTACTCGTCGGTGATGATGACGATGATGATGATGATGATGATGATCGTAGTGGCGAGCACACGCTCGTGTTGGTAGTGGTAGTAGTGGTAGTGCTGGTAGTAGTAGTAGTTGTAGTAGTGGTGGTGTTGGTGTTGCCGGTCGGTGGTGGGTCGCGAGTGCGCACGCGACTCCGCAACTTGGTGAATGATCCTGGGAGTCCCGGTTAAACGAAGCATCGAGGTACACGATCACTGGGATGACGTCCGCTTCGGATCACGCGCTCCCTTCACGATCGTCCTCGTCTAACGCGCTACCAAATGTAAGTTTTACGGTTAACCCACACCACCTAACTTTTACGATCAAGTAATAATCGTCAATCGATAAATAATCGATATTACTATTCTAACAACTTCAAAATCGTTAGCGAAAGAAAAGGAGAGAAAGAGAGTGAAAGATAAAAATTACAAAAAGCTTGACTTTCGACGCTTGCATAACGGTAGTAGTATACCTACGGTACGTACAGTGGTTCTCATTCTCGTTGTATTCCTTTTCGATGACCCTTCTTCTATCTCTACTGATCGTACTTCATCAAAAAGGGGAGATTCTTCTTAGGGATGCAAAAAAAAAACCATCGGACAGGCTGTCCTAATTCGAAAGTTAGAAGGGCTGCAAAAGATTTAATGCACGATTTTTCTACGTACCGTATTTTAATAGTGCGGCGAACCGAAAGCACTATCTCTTCTCACCCTTATTCCTCATTCTTCATCGGCTCGTATTCATCCGGAGGCAGCCCTATCGTCGAGAGAGCGTACCCTCGACCGTAAGGTACGATGAGTTTCACTTACCAGCCCCGTTGAGGCTTCCCTTACCCCTTGTAAGAACATCTTTCTCTTTCTATCGGTTTCTTTTTCTTTCGCATGGGAAACGTCGTCGTTGCTTCCATCGATCAGGATTATCGTCTCTTCGTAATCTATCCTTGTTCTTTCTTTTTCTACTGAGAAAAAAGTAAAGAAACAAAATGGAAAGATTATTTTATAACAACATAAACAACGTTGAACAAATAACGTAACACTTATGTATAATATTAAAAAATAAAAATATTAAACGATGATACAAGAATTTGTTTAAAAAAAGTTTCATTGAAAATTGAACGATAGGAAAATTTGAAGGAGGTATAGTCAATGATACGACCTAGAAACTCCTGATAGACTATTTCGAGAGTCGAAGATAGAACGTCACGATTTATCAATGATTTATCTATCGGGCACGTGCACAAGCCAAGAAAGCGCCCGGCGCTCTTATTCTCTTTTGTATTGAAGGAAGAGGAGGAGGAGAAGGTAGTGGTGGTTGTGGTTGTGGTGTGGTGGTGGTGGTGTAGGTTGTGGTGGTGGTGGTGAAGAAGAAGAAGAAGAATCGACTTTACTCTATACCGATCAGTATAACGTTAGGTGCTGCCGGCGTTCGAGTTCGAGTAAACACTCGATCAAAGAAGAATTTGCTCGATTATCGGCTGGCGGTTGGATGATTGTCGGTTAGAAAAATCAGACGATACGTTGCCGATAAGGTGGCATATTTTAGATAAGCGAAACGCGCAATTAAAATGCCTTATGGATGAGTACCGATTGATTAGGCAAGCTCTCTTTCTCTCTCTACCAATTGATTTTCAGATTCTTCTTTTCTTTGTGTTCTTTTATTTTATTTCACAAAATCTTTTTCCTTTATTCTTAATTCCATTCGAATATTTTCCTTCTTCAATCACATTGCTTCGTTGTTTACGTACTCTTACCAAGTTATATCGATATATGATTAAAATACTTATTATTATTATTATTATATTTTATTATGGACTAAGAAATAAATTTGTAAATTATTTATCCATTTTTTCAATGATACTAAAGAACATGGACATAATTTATTCTTATATTTCTATCTTCTCATTGGACTATAGTCAAGTAGGTTTTCAGAAAATTCGTGATCTATGTACAAGCGACTTTGATCTATGCGATTTAACCATCGTTAATGGAAATCATGACGTGCATTCTTAAAAAAAATAAGATATATGTATATCGATTTGAATTGCACCTGAATTATCCCCATACGAACATTATAACGACAACAACGATAAAAACGATGACGTATGCATATATATATATGAGAAACCTTTCACGAGTCGCTGCCTTTAAAAAGCATATTTTCCGTTTTAACGGCCGGTCGGCTCTTATCTCTGGGCGTAAAGCGTGTTTACCGCCAAACAAACGGCACGCGCGTGCTTCTCGTCATCGACGTATGTCGTCGTTCTCGTCATCATCGATGGGAAGCTAACTCGATCGAGTTGTTAATTTCCGGTTGTTAACGTTAAAAGAAAAAACAGTACGTTCATAGGATTCGAGAAAAACCCATGAATCTCGACGAATCACCTAACCAGAATCTTTTATTCGGGTCAACGATGTTTACGACCTGACGTTTGTAAGACAAAGATGAAGAAAAGAAGAAAATGTAGAAGAAGAAGGAGAAGAATAAGAGGAAGATGAAGTAAAAATAAAAAATTAAAAATATAAAAAAAAAAAGAAGAAGAAAAAAGCAAGTTTTCCTTGTTACGACCTCGATGACGAAGATAGCAGGTGGGAGTACGTTGAGAGCGTGACGATCTCTCTCTTTCTCTCTTTTTCCTACTGTTCTCTCCTCTCTTATTCACTCATTCACTCACTCGTTCTCGACCTACGCCATGGACTGGCAAACATTGTAAATCGCGCACGGTACGTGTGCTAATATGAATAACGAGCGAACAGAGGAAAGATTTTAGCGTGCACCCCGCCCCTACTCGATTCTCATCGATTTTACTCGATTCTCTGCACTTTGTTCGAGAGGTAAAAACACGTTGAGAGGACACCCAACAACTGTTCGATTCTTTTATAATCATTTAATCAGTATTTTTTTTCTTCGAATACAGGGATGAAGAGAAAAAAATAAAAGAAAGAGAAAAAGAGAGAAGATCTTGATTGTCTCCTTGTGATGCATCAACTTTTATGATCTTGCAAATCTTTTTCCGTCTGTTTTCATCATTTTTCTTAATAATCGTCTTTATGGTCGCGTTAATCGTTCCTCCTGTTGTCGGAAGCACACGCGAAACGTTGTTTTCACGGAAATTTAATATCCTTTGCACGAACGTCAAGCGCGTGACGACTTATGGTTAATTCATATTTGCCAGTTTTTAATCTCAAGAATATCTTTCTATGAATCGTCTGTCTATTTCTACGTTACTACTCTATTACTGCTGCTGCTGCTACTACTACTTATTGTCTGACGCAAGAACACTCGACACGCGCAATACACTTTTTCTTTCTGTTATTTTTTTTTTTTTTTTATTACGTCAATTTTCTTCTTTTTTTTTTCAATATTTATTTACATTTTTTCACTGAAAAGATCTCTCTCTTTCTCTTTAGTCGACGAGAATAGAGTTTTTTTAAAGTGGATGGAACGCGATTAGAGGAATCGATCGAAACGACGTTCGGCGAAATGTTAAAAGCATCGTTTTACGAAATTTCAACGTTCTCTCTTTTTCTCGAATAATATTTTACCGTTATAAACGAAGAGTGAACATCGATCGATGCAATTCTAATAAACAAGATCAAGTTTATTTAACAAAGTTATTCGTTAGTTCTTGGTCTAATCATCGATCCATCCTATTCGATCTTATCGAAATATTTTTCTAAAAATGATATTACTTGGAGAATAATAATAGTAATAAAATATTTATAAATGTGAAATTATTTCTAGAGAGTCAACTTACGACCTTACGATCTGATTAATTCATAATTCATTTAAAAGCCACTTAACCCGATGCCCGTTACGAAGTAAAAGAGAGAGAGAGAGAGAGAGAGAGAGTTAGTAACTTTACGTTGGCTCTCGTTCAGAGTCAGAAGCGTTCGGACAAAGTATTCGACCCTTTTCGGTCCCTAATAGAAGATCCATTACCTTTATCGTCGTCCTTGTCTACGAGTTGCCGGGTCAAGCACTTTGTCGCGTCTCGTTCAACCGAGAAAGTTAGGAGAGTAAAGTCCTGATTTCCCTGGGGCTCTCGGTACCGACGATTCTCCTCTCTATCGGTAATTTGGTCAATTACAAGGTTCGATAACGTGCTAAGTAAAGGTACTCGTTTACGAGGAAAGGTGTTTTTTCTTGGTACCTCTTCGGCAGGTGTATATTATATTTGTGTAACCTCTTTTATCTTTTTTTTTTCTCTTAAAGTCACTTAAGATTCGATCTTTTAAGAAAAAAAAAAAACTTTTATCTTTCGGTCAATAATTTAAGATTCAAAAAAACATTCAAAAGAAGCAACGATGGAAAACTTGTTGATTACAAACGTTCTCTTAAGAAATGTCCATAAAAATAAAATGATCGAATAAAATCTAATGAAAGATAATACACCGCGATTTGTGGAATATAAATTCCATACGTTATTGCGGCATTCCAAAAAGACTCTCGCTTTTGTTTGCTACGATCGGTCACGACAACGACTTTAAACGTCATAGAAAATTCTTCCTAACCATGCCGAGTAAGAATAAAAAAAGAAAAGAAAAGAAAAGAAAAGAAAAAAGAAAAAAAACAAGCAAAGGGTTCAACAGCGAGAAACGACAAACACGTCGCAAGCGTAATTCTACGCCTGAGTCGGGTATCGTTCGTTCGCTCATTCTCGTACTAGCTAATACGCTAGAACGTTATTATCGAGCACGTACGCATACGTCTCGTAGGCCGATAACGCGCGTTACGCTTTAACTCGCGCGATTGCCATCGAAACTTACGAGAGGTAAGTAACTAACATAAAGTGCGTGCGCGCGCGCACAGATCGAATCAACTTACAAAGAGACTCGGACCGGTTCGTTTAAAAAAGAAATCATCCTTCTCTTTCTTTTCTTTAATTACGTAAGATTCTCTTGAAAATAAAATATCGATGGTTTTTGTTTAATCGATATGATCTTTTATTCTTCCCACGTGACAGGTTGGCGCCAGTATTCGTTCGTTCGTTCACGTAACGAGTAATTTTGCTAATTCTAACGAGCAACAACATAGTTAGAAATTCTCTACAAATACTTTCCAACGTTAATTTAAATTTAAGATTAAAATTAAATTAAAATTATAATCTAGTTATTATGCTGAATTTTTTTTTTTTTTTTAATGCAATTTTATAATTCATCGTGAAATACTTGTAATAATGCGAAGGAAACAAAAAACTATATTGTTCTTCTTGTTGAGGTCACTTATTTACATTACATTATTTTTCTCCTTTACCGTTCGATATTTTTCTTCTCTCTCTCTCTCTCTTTCTTTCTCGTGTGGGGTCCGGTAAAAAGAACGAGGGACGACTTGCACGCACGGACTATAGATCCGTGCCTATTAACGTAACTTCCGGGAAACGAGGAGTTATGCAGCTAACGTTCGAACCGATCAAATCGAAAGAAGAAAGTACGAGGAGCAGTAGGAGGGTCGAGAGAGGGCGGGGGGGGGGTAACCACAAAGAAAGAAGAATCGATAATTCTCTTATTCTCTCTTTCTCTCTATTCGTTGGCCGTCTTTGTAAACGTGAGGTTCTCCTTCTGTCGCGCTTAACTTCGATCCAGTTCACTACTACTCGCGGGGACGACGACAACGACAACGACGACGACGACGACGACGACGACGACGACGGGTCACGAGGTACAAAGTCCGGCGCCGACGTCTCCAGGGAGATAAATCGACGATGATATTCTGCCGAACGAGAAGAAGAGACAGACCTCGACAAAGCTATCCCGATGATCGATCGACTCTTATTTTTCCTTCCTTTCCCCCTCCCCCCTACCTTCCCCAACCTCCCTTAAGACCCCAAACCTAAAATCCCCCCCCCCCTCAATAAGGGGACAAAATATTTTCGCGATAGTTACAATCCCCTGTGAGAATCTTTCAAAAAAAAAAAAAAAAAAAAAACGTTCTATTTTCTTTATTTTTCTATAAATAACTGTCAATCAAACTAAAAATTCTTCCTTTTAATATCCGTTCCTCGTAACAGGATATTCTCCCATGAATCATTTTATTTATTTATTTATTTATTAATTTATTCATTTATTCATTTATTTATTTATTTATTTGTCAGATTAATTCTACTATTTGATTTTAAGTTGGGCATCCATCATAATACATAATACCGTAATGTATACCTGACTTCATTGACCGTGAATTTTTCTACTCGTATAAGTTCACAATTGTATTTTTGTTCTCTTTTTTCTTTTTTTTTTTTTTGTACTATTATTGGTTAGAAAATGGAGATGAAAGATCAGTGAATCGAATTATATAGTGTTATTGTAAGTCGATGCGAAAATAATGAAGTTCATATCTCGATTGGCTTATACACGTTAGAAATTAATGCGGGAACACGTTTGCCATTATTATTTTTAACAACCGAGAAAAAAAAGTAGGTAAAAAGGGAAAGAAAAAAAAAAAAGACACGAACAAGTAAAAGAGAGAGAGAGAGAGAGAGAGAGAGGAAAAGAGAAAATAACAAAAGATTTCTTTTTCTCTCATTCGTTTCTCCGTTAGAATAAATTGTGTCCACCTTTTGTCGTGTTGGATTATTCGTCGTAACCAAAGCGAGCCAAAAAATTCGAGAGTCGGGCCGTTAACCGAACGATGCAGGGAGATGCATCGAGATCATCGGGGGGCTATTGCACTTTTAATGTCACCCTTTTTCTGGGAAACGTCCAAGAAACAACCGCGAGAAGAAGCATATGGACCCGACACGCGCGTGTTTCTTCTTTTCTTGTGCGTAACAAAAAGAGAAAAAGAAAGAAAGAAAGAAAGAAAGAAAGAAAGAAAGAAAAAGAGAGAGAACGGGGTGAGAAAGTAAAGGGTAAGTGAAAAGAGAGAGAGAGAGAGAGACGAGGGTACGATACGATAGGTAAAAAAAAAGAAAAAGAGAAGACAGCATCGTTTTTCCCACCACCTCTACTCTCCCTCTCTCTCTCTTTCTTTCTCTTTTTCTCGTTCGTGGTATTAACGCAACGAATGAGTGTGTGTGTATATATATGAGAGACTGGGTTCTTCCACCCACGCGTTCGCGTGGCGGCAGACGGCCTCTTATTGTTCTTCGATAGTCGAGCACGCGACACGCGAGCCTCCTCTTCTCGTAATCGATTACGCGCCGTACCTTCCACGTGTCGCATAAACGCCCCCCTCTTCTCCCTTTTTTTTTGTTTTTATTTTCATTTTATTTTTTTCCTTTTTTCTTGTTGGCTTACACGCGTATATTATTCTCTCCCAATACGCGTAGAAATGAAAGCTACCTCCTCCTCCTCCTCCTCCTTCTCTTTCTTCTTCTTCTCTTTTATCGCATTCGATCTATCCTTTCTTTCTTTATTTTCTCTCTTTCTGTTTCTCACGGTTTGTGCTGCCACCGTGTCACGCGTATTATTTTTATCTTCTTTTTTTTTCTTTCTGGTTCCTCCCAATTTGTATGACAATGGGGATTTTTTTGCGCATAGATTAACAACCCTCTTAGGGGTTATTTTTCTTTTATTCTTTTTTATTTTTTTATTTTTTTTTTATTTTTTTTCCCTCCCCTTTTCTTTAAGAATTATTTTCGACTCGAAGATAAACGGTATATCGACGTTTTCCTCGTAATAGTAGTAGTAGTAGTAGTATGTTACTTACGTCACAGTATAATACGTCATCGTTACCGATGAATGAACGACGGGAAGATCTTAAATCGGAAACAAAAATCTAAAATAAAGATAGAATGTTATTGATTCGCACTGTGCAGCGGAATATCGACTAAACGTCTCGTACACTCGTCTCTCTTGTGCATTTTCTCCATTTGTTTGTCTTCTTTTTCTTTAAAAATACGTACATGAAACTCGTCGACTATAAACGGCCAGCTGGAATTTACTTGTATTCTTTTAACGCGAATATTCTCTCTCTCTCTCTCTCTGTTTTTTTTTTCTTTTTTCTTTCGATTACGACAACTCCGTTCGAATTATGCGACTTCTTGGAATTGCTTTTGCCGAACTATCGATCGTACCTTAGTTCGTTAACAATTCGAAAGTCTCGTACAACGTCGTATATGTGACTACGATAAACTAAAAAAAAAAAAAAAAAAAAATGGAAGAAATATAAAGAGAGAAAGAGAAGGGAAAGGGTGGAACGAGTTCGATCGGGAGCTTTTGTATGATATTGCAGCCGAGCACAGCGATAACGATCTTCAAAAGCACGTAAGTTCGTGCCGTTTGAGTCCGAACTTCGTGGAAAATTATGATTGTTTCGCGGTAATACCATTTGCATACATACATTCGTGCATACAAGTGCGATCAGCCAACCAACAACTAGCGTTATATCTATACATTATCGCCGATCCTCCTCATCGTAACAGCGAAAGTTTCAAACATTTTTATTCACATTTCTTACATCTCTACTTTTTTTTTCTTTTTTTTATAAAAAGATAATCAGGAAATATATGATATACTAGTTAAAAAAAAAAAAAAGGAAAACAAAAATGTTAATATACGATGAGAATCCTCTCTGACGTAGGGTAATTTACGTGATCATTAAGAAAGAGAAAAATAATGAAAGAGGGAGAAAGGATAAGTGGGAGGTGGGGTGGGGTAGGGAGGTAGGAAAAAAGGAAAGGCCCCCGGAGATCGGTCCGGTATTAATTCTACTTGCTCGTGAAAGTTCGGTTACGTACGCGAGTGGGAGGATCTTGAGAGGAATCCGGTCGAGGATAAAATGGCCGACTCGATGTGATCGTTTTCCCCTCTCTCAATTTAATAAATCTTACAATAAAAAGTATAGTTTCTTTTTCCTTTTTCTTCTTCTTCTTCTTCTTTCTTTAAGAAATATTGTTTTATGTTGTTGTACATTCGATGCAACAACGTTTTACCAAAATCGAGCGTTGAAATCAAATTGACGTGAAATAATAAAGAGGGGGGGGAGGAAAGAGAGTTACTCGATCGCAAAGACGTGAAAATTTCAGTGAATTTTCGAGAACAAGAAGAACGATGGTGTAAATTGGCCTGCACTATGGGTTCAATTAAAAAGTCAATCAACTCTTAGTACCGTGTACTCTTCGTTGACTAGCGGAAAGGGTAAAATAAGTAGCGGGAAAACAAGTGAGACAAAGAGAGAGATAAAAAGAAAAGATAGAGAGAAAGAGAGAGAGAGAGAGAGAGAAGTTTAGAGTGATGCAAAAAACCTTTCATCGGCACGCTTCATGTTCTACTCTCTCGTCTTTGACTCTCTCTCTCTCTCTCTCTCAACGGTTCGTATACCATACAGTATAAAACTAGAACGATAATTACACATTCTCGTTTACCTGCTTGTAATAGACATTAACGTTGTAATTTTCGCGTCTACACGATGATATCGTATAGTCCAAAACAAAATAAAAAACAAGAAAACAAAAAAAGAAAAGTAGCATGCCTGTGAATACTTTATTTTTCCTACCTGAGTCTTTCATACTTTATACACAATATTTCGACGAGCATGATGGCGTATACGCGATGTAAAGCAGGAAAATAACGATCGCATAAACTCGGACTACTCATGTAAAATATATATACATATATATATATATATATCGGAACAGAGTAGAAAACGAAGAGAAAAAATGAGAAGAAGAGAGAAAGAGAAAGAGAGAAGATGGATGGTGGAATATTTGTGTCGAGTAGCTTGCATCTCGGTCAGTGGAGTAACCAGTCGGAGAGTAGAGCTCGTAAAAGGGGTTCGTTCGATCAGGCCGCCCTTCATGAAGCGTGCGTTAGCCCTACAAAGCCCTCCAGAATGGCGTAAATCTCTCTCTCTCTCTCTCTCTCTCTCACTCTTTCTCTCTATGTCTTTGTTTCCCTTTTTTCTTTTTTTTTTCTTCCTTTCCTCTCTAACAGTCGTATCGTTAATGATCGTGTAAATCACGAGGAACGACCAAGTAGCACGGAACGTACGGGAAGTTACAGACGTTTCCTTTTATCTCTCTCTTTCTCTCTCTCACTCTTGCACACTTTCAGTCATAAGGGGGATGGTAGACAAAGAATAAGAAAGAAATAAGAAAGAAAAAAGTCATCGAACCCCGGCGTATCCCTCGTTATCGTCGCGTCGCGTGACGTCATTCGGTCCAAGGATCTCCTCCTACTACCCTCCCTCCCCCCAATTTGTTTCTTTTTCTTTCGGAAGAGAGAGAGAGAGAGAGAGAGAGAGAGACGCGCCGGGAGCAATCAATTTTTATGCTTCCACGTTGTAACTGCGCGCCGCGGCGGCCGCGAACGGAAAACAGGTACGGGGAGGAGATGAAATGGGGTGGATAATGGCCGTCCAACTCCAGAGGCAATATCCACGAAGCTTCCTCTTCTATCTCTCTCTCTTTCTCTCTTTCTTTCACATATTATAGTCGTCGTCGTCGTCGTCGTCGTCGTCGTCGTCGTCGTCGTCGTCGTTGTTCTACTCCGCCTCCTCCGAGAAACAAATTTTTATATCCTTTCCTTAACTCGGTGGAACTCGCTCTTCGCGTTCTTCCGTTCGACTAATCTTTTTCATTCTTTATTTTTCTTTTCACTCTTTTATTTTTTTTTTATTCCAACTGCAAACGATCCAAGCATCTCCTGTTCGCAGCACGCCGAATTAATAATACTTACGACTACATATATATATTTTTTTTATACGTGAAAGAGTAATATCTTCCTATTTCTTTCTCTCTTTATTTATTTATTTATTTATTTCTTACTTTCTTACTTTCTTTCTTTCTTTCTTTCTAGTAGCACATAGATATTCGGACAACGTCGAGTCGTAATTCCATGTACGGTCTTTTCGCTAAGCATACGAGGAAGCGATAAAGTCTTTCGCGAAACGTACGTACAAGGAGCAAGTTTTACTGCGAACTTTTCTACGTTGTACGCGAACGTAGAAAACGGCTCCTATTCCCGTTGAACGACACTTCGCATTCGTGGATTCTGTGCTGTCTATGCGAGACGATGTTAAACTTCCTTCTCTCTCTTTCTTTCTTTCTTTCTTTTTTTTTTTTTCATCTCAAGTTAAGAGAAAAAAAGAAGAAGAAGAAGAAGAAAATGAGAAGTAAGGTAGTTTGTTCTCTCGGGTGTAACAATCTTACATTATTGAGAGTCCTGTTTACAAATTGAACTCACCAAGTCGATCGTCCTCCAACCATCATCGTACCACCCAACTATTCCCCCATCTCCTCGATTTTTATCCTCCCATTTTTCTCCTCTTGCCCTCAACGTGCTCGGCCATCGACTTTACTTCGGAGCATTGCCTTTTTCTTTTCTCTTCGAGTCCATCAGCACCAAGAGATATCCAGAATCATTCGTATACCGATCTTTTACTCTTGATTCTTCCTTTTTCTTACTTTTCTCTCCTTCATTTCTCTCTTTCTAAGGTGCCTCAGAAGAAGACACACTTCTAGTTTTACCAAGTTTTCGGGCGCCAAAGTATCGGTCAGGGAAGAAAACTTTATTCCGCTGACTTGTCGCTGAGTTCCTTTCGCGTCTTGTTTTGTCCGGCTTTTCCTATTCCATCCCCCCTCTTACCCCCATTCTTTCATCCTCTTCTTCCTACTGTTACCACTGCTACTACTACTACTACTAGTACTTTCTTTCGATCTTTTTATATATATCTATCTGTTTCTTTCTCTTCGTCCAATTCCAAGACGGCCGTCGAACTCCAGAGACCTATCACGTAACTCTTAAAAGAACGGTTCTTCCGTGTTACTCAAAAATTCGCTAAAACGAGCTTCTCCGTGAGTTTTACGGTAGGACAGTTTCATCCGTTTATGCAAATTACCCGTTACCATTTCCGAAGATTGATGATTCTACTAGTCTCGAGAAAAAGAATTTGAAAAAGTAGATACTGACAATCGACCAACACAGACAGGCAGATAGATAGATAAGAAGAAGAAGAAGAAGAAAAATAAAAAATAAAAAAATAAAATGACTTAAGTAATTCGATTTAAAACGGTCAAAACTTTGACATTCTTTTTATTTTTTCTTCTTCTTCTTCTTAGCTCATGTAATACGATAGAAGTTCGATAAGGAAATATCAATACGTCATTGCATTCTTCTCATCGACATAAAGCTTGTGCAACGTTAGTGTAATCGTTGAGTGAATAGGTACGTACGTAGCATGCACAAAGACTAACTCCTTGAGTAGGGTCAGTGATCGGGAGACTAAATATTTAGAGCGTCGAGACGCTATCGAGAGTATTCCTCTGGCATCTCTTCAGCGAAGGAACGATAACCGTTCGAGATATCGACTTTAAAAAAAGGAACTCTGCGAAACGTCTTTACTCGTCTCGACACGGATAATCGATAATTTATAATTCTCATTTGATTAATTTATTGTAATCATCGATTATATACACAGCATAATAATTTTGTATTATTGTGAACGAATTAAAATTCTCTCCCCCCTTTTTTTTTCTTTCTTTTCTTATCTTATTTCTTTATCAAAGTTATATTGGAATTTTTAGTTTGTTTTTAAATATATATATACAAATTTCAATTATTGGAATATACAAGATAAGACACATCCCGCGTGGGTTTGCTTATGTGAATTTTAAATCCTTTTCCATGTTTTTTCTTATTTGTTTTTATTAAAGTTTTATTCGAATTTTTAATTCGTTATTAAATCTAAATTTCAATTTTTGCATTACACGATAACATACACACACCCCCTCATAGGTCTGCCTTACGCAAATCTTACATTTTTTTCCTTGTTTTTTTTATTTGTTTATCCAAGTTTTATTCGAATTTCATAATTTTTACAATTATTTTCTTCATTTTAGACACGTAAGAAAATATTTCGGATATTTTTCGAACGTTATTTTCAAAAGACAAGGAAATATTTAATACGAATCAGTCGATTATTAATTGTTCGACCATGAACGAGAAGTAAAAGAAAAGTCGAGTCAAAAGAATGAAACATTTGTTTTCGTGCTCCAATGATATCTATCTTGACAAATATCACGCCAGTCGTACAGAGATAACCAGATGCGCCATCATCATCATCATCATCATCATCGTCATCGTCATCGTCATCGCCGTCAGACTGCTTGGCTGTAACGTTTTCAAAGATGATTACGTTGGTTCACCCATTTTCTGAATAAACATAGAAGACTTTTTTAACAAGTTTGTAAAAGGTACTTTTAGTTGGTAACATATTCATATAATAATACATATGCATAAACATATATACATACACATGTATGGTGTATAACTTGCATGGGTGTTATTTGAACGAGTGATCGTATACTTGCGTAATAAAAGTGAGCGCTACTTCGATTCTTTTTCTTTTTTTGGATTACTTTTCGATTCTTTTATTTCTTTCGTCTTTTCCCGTTATCTTTCGAAGAAAAAAGGAAGGGGTGGAAAGGGGGGAATGGAAGGAAGGGGAGGACGAGGAGGAAGAGAAAGATCGAAGGCGATTCGAGTCTTGGAAACTCTCGGACACTCTTAACGCACATCGGCCGGCTGACTTTCGAGAGTGCTTCACAGCATTCTTCGTGGGAAAACCAAACAAACATCTTCAGTTCACGACGCGGGCGGCCTGGACGTTTAGTTACGCAGTAACCGCCAAGAAGTATCCATCGGCAGTGTTATTGACTGCCTGTTCTAAACCAACGGGAATAGGAACGAAGTCTTGAAAGTTACTCTTTCCAAAAAAAAAAGAAAAAAAAAACTATCAATAATTTCACCGTGTATAACAAATCTCAAATGTTACGGTTAACTCGATCATTTTTTTTTAAATAATTTCTATTTCCTATAAGAAATATAATTAGTATTCTAATGATGTAAGAATTGATATAATGTATATTCATGAATATGGGTATTTTGGTTTAATCTATTTAAAGGGAATATCTCAATTATGATATGAAACTTCTAAAACCAACTATGAAGTACTTACTTCTTATCATGTACAAACATACCCAAATGTTACGTTTAATTGTTGATCATTTTTTTCTCCTATAAGAAATAATCAATATTTTTATTTATCTTTTTATATATAAGATTGATTTATATTCATAAATATGGGTACTTTGGTTTAATCGATTTAAAGGAAACATCTCAAATATAATATGGAACTTACAAAAGCAACAATGAGGACCCCCTACTACTTTTAATCAAAAATGTAAACAAAATCTCAAATGTTACATTTACCTTTTTCCTATAAAAAATAATAATCAATATTCTTATTTATCTTTTTGTATGTATAAGATGAATTTAAATTCATAAATATGGGTACTTTGGTTTAATCGATTTAAAGGGTAGAGAGATCTCGAGTATGATATTACCGAGAGAGGAATATTACGATACGTAAAACTAGATTTCATAACGCATTAGTGGGGACCACCTACTAAGAAGAGAGAATCATCCATGCGTGTTATCGTGCTCTTACCACTGCAAATTTGGAGTTTCACGCGTGAAGTGATCGTGACTCTGCTAATAACCCCATCGATTAAGCTTTACTCTTCCCCATCTCTTTTTCTTTCGCGTGTTAAAAGGGATCTTCCCAAGTCTCCTCGGGTATCCTTAATGGGCCTGTTATTTCGCCGTTCGCAATTACACACTCAATCGAGAGAGAATAATCATTCCCTTAGCGATATATCAGGATTCTAACTGATAATCAAACGAGCATACGTTAAGAATGAACGAGTCACGCGTGCTTCTTCGAGTTCGTTATTTATGCATCTTTCTTTCTCTCTCTTTCTTTCTTTCTCTTTCTCTTTCTCTTTCTCTTTCTCTGTTGCTTTCTCGATGAGTGTAGGCATGACCTATCGCGAGAATCGATTTTCGCTCGTCGACAAGACCACTCGTTCGTTCTCAAAACATAGCGTCACGTTCTTTCTCTTCTTTATGAATGACAAATCACGGGTACCTAACTCTCGTTTGTAAATGAGTAGTGTGCAAAAAAGAAATAAGCCGGAGGTTAACCGTTTGTAAAAGAACAAATTTGCACTCTCGAGATCGGCTTGAAAGAAGATACATATGTATGTATGCATGCATGTATATATATATATTTATATTGAGAGAGAGAGAGAGAGAGAGGGGGTAGGAAGAAAAAAATCAAACAATGTAAACGAAACAGAAGAACTTAATTACATTGACGATTAGTTATATTCCGATTATTCGCGATTAATGGAACAAAATGAGAAATATTCATCGAAGATAAATGCAGTTTCACGTTTGCACGAATACGGTGACAGGTTATTAAAGCTTCAGTTATAGTCTACTTATGGTTACGATCGATCGATCTATCGATCAATCCTTCAGATTACCTTCATCGCTTATCTCTCGTCCTGATATTATTATATTCGATTCAGAAAAATCGTTGGACATGCAGAAAGTATTTAATTTTTCGTTATATTTCATTGCGATATGAAAAATTAAAAAAAATTTTTTTTTTATAGAGAAAAAAATGTTTAGTCAGACGACGATATGAATACATAAACAGATAGCAAATATCGTTCTTATTAATTAATACACTTTTTAACGAACAGAATGTTCATTAGTTTTTTATTTTCAATTATTTTTCGTTTGTTTAATGTTTGTTATGCTACCTCGTGCTGCTGAATTGTTCATATTTTACGTGCAAATTAAATACATTTTTTTTAATGATTGTTTATTCGCAAATTGTCATGCACTTAGAAACGATGAACATTCGAAAACCACAATATTTCATATGATCGAATTTCAAAATTTAATTTCTCTTTCCTTCTTTCTTATTATTTTCTGTATTTTTCTTTTTCTTTTTCTTTTTTTTATTACTACAAGTTAAAGCGTAAATTTTACATTAAAAAAAAACCTCGAAAAGTACTTTTGATCTATAATAAGCATGAAAAGTATAAAAAGCATTGAACGATACGACGTTGCAGTGAGGATCGTAAAATAAAGAAGAAAAGAAAGGTTCCTCTTTTCGAATCTGACGAAAGTCTGCCAACAGACTCGATTTATCGAGCCGCGACTGTTGGATTATACGAAACCGCGAAACGATTTTTGTCCTTTTCCTACAAGCTGTTTCCCTTGGCAAAAGCGACTTAATGTCTCCTTAATGGCCACGATAAAGTACATCGATACACGTTTCGTGCCAGTCGTCGAACGCGTTGAAAAGTCTACGCACTCATCTTTCCATTCCAAAAAATAAATAAAAATGAATGAAAGAAAAATGAGAAATATAAAACAAAACAAAACAAAACAAAAAAATCTCAAATATTCGAATTTTTCATTATTATTTCTATATTACATTATTTAATAATAAGTTTGTAAAATATTAATAATATATATATATCATATTTCGAATAGAAATCTGTTGTTCGCATATAAAAAACAAACATATCGAATTTTTATTCGAACAAACGATCGGTAAAAAAGAAGAAAAAAAAAATCAGAAAAATTTCAATCTTACGATCAGGAATCAAATAACATTGAAGAAGTTACGAAAAGCTGAAGAAAGAAAGTAAATATCTACATTGAAACGATCCGAACCATCCATCGTTCAGTTTAAAATGAAGAAGAATAAGGATAATAAAGGTTTGATTTTCTATTTAAACGAATCGATACAAATGATGAAATACAAAAAATCACTCGAATTATAAATCGATCGTGTTTCTTCTTTTTTTCTCTTACATAACATGATCTACGAGCAAATGCTTCTCGTGATACGCGTGTATTGTGTGTCCGACGACTTACTCTCTCGAGTCTTTCTTCACTTTTTCTGATTTCAACTTTCTCGTTCTGTCGTAAATTCACATCGATCTCGTTTCTACCCCCTCGCCCTCCCCCTCCCCAACCCCACCCTTTTCAATTCTCTCTCGTTCTTTCTTCTTTAAAAACGACGAATGGTAGGTATATTACTCTATACTTTCTTTCTCTCTTTTCTCTTAACAAGAGTCAGTCCAACGACGCGTATTATCGCGAGATTAGATTATCGTCAGCAAAGAGTAATATACAATGGCGCCAACACGTCGAATGGGGGACAAAAATAACGCAGGTAGCCAAAAGCTCGATCTATTATTATTATTATTATTATTATTATTATTATTATTATTATTTTTCTTTTTATTTCATTTGGCAAACTTAATCATTTTTTTTTCTTTACGATCTCGATCGTAAACATTATTCACTCTATTCTATTTTTGTGTGTGTGTGTGTTATTTTTTCTATATATTTTTTTCTTTTTATTTTTCTTTCGATTTATTTATTTTTCGTTATCTCGAAAAAATGTTGTTTTTTTTTCTTTTTTCCTTTTTTATAGAATAACCAAATGAAACACAACAAAGGTGTACCGATTGATCATAATCTTAAAGAAAAAAAAAATCCCCTTCATTAAAATAAACACTCGTTGAATTTTATCGCTATAACGTATATATATATATATATATATATATATATATATATATATGTTATACTAAGATCGTATCTTATTAATTTTCATAATTATATACTGTCGATTCGATTAATTATCGTATTGTATATCGATCGTCTCTCTATTGTCGATTAGAAACAACACGCCTATAATGTAGTTAATCTAATCTTACATAACGAAAGAAGATAATATAAAGAAAATCGTAAATAGATTACACCCTTTAAGACGATGTCTTGAAAAAGATGTCGTGTAGAGTGCTCTGGAAATCTACCGAGATCGTTAAGGTAAGCGTGTTGAAAGGAAAAAGAATGAGAGAGAAAAAAAATAATGGAAATAACACAATACCTCGTCGTTGTTATTATTTCCTTGATGGAATCGTTTAGAAAGATGCATCGGATCTTGACTTTTCTCCTTATCTGCTTGTGCATCCTCTTAACTCGCCATTACAAGGAACCTTTTCATATTAATCGACGTTTTTATTTAATAATCGTTTCGAATGGCTAATGTTCCTGAGTGTTTTCCAATCGATCTATGGATACGAGTGATAAGTTATTGACCTTCTTTTCATAATGTTCTTCCATCATACGAAGTATCGTTTCAAATTTAAATAAGATTTCTTTGTCTTTTTATTTTTCTTTTTCTAATTCGCGAGATCATTGAAACAAAATCAAAATAAATTAACGTATACGACAATGGTTGTCGTTTATTTTTTACGAACATCTTACACTTTGGACCGTCTCGTTATAAAATAAAAAAAAAAAAAAAACAAAAAAAGGAAAAAAAATAAAAAATAAAATATACACACATATATATATATATATGTATGTATGTATGTATATCTATTTATATGTATATAGATAACTATATATTAAAAATAAAAAAAAAGATAGATATAACAAGAGACAAAAGAATTTAAGCGCGATTAATTTGGATCGAAATCAAAATCCAGGCTTGGATAGATATGAGAATATCAAAGGTATCGTATCTCAGATGCTCGATGTGTCGACTCTTTGGAGGAATGCCCGCTCGGTAGATAAAACAATCCGTGAATTTATATTTATAGTCACGGACGCGTTTACTCGAGATAAGGTTGGTGTCGGAGAGTTCTTAGAAATTTGCAGATAATTGATCGTTCAAAATCGCGCCTGCGCAGATCGTAGGGAACGAAAGAGGACAAAAAAAGAAAAGAAATTAAAAAAAAAAAAAAAAGGAAAAACAAACAAAAAAATATCGAACGAATAAAAAACTATCGAACTTCTATTCGTTCTTAAAAAGATCTCGATCCGATCGATTTTTCGTTTGGTTATAATGAAAACATTATAAAAACGAATAAGCAGGAGTAGGATGAAAAGGAGAATACGAAAGAAAAAAGAAATATACAAATAACAAAAAAAAAAAAAGGACGAGAAATGGTGGATAAAGAAAATTAGATATTCTCTATCGTTATTTCTATGTTCTCTTTTTGCATCGAAGTGCTCGCCAGGATGGCAAATATTTTTGGCGCCAACTTTTTTTCCGTAAAGGCCTGTTAGTATCGGCCGAAGGCTGCACTGAGATCGGTATAGTCTTCTTCTTCTTCTTCTTCTACGTCTCCTCCTCTTCCAACTCCTCTTCCTTCTTCACCTCCTTCACCTCCTCGTCAACCTTCTTCTACTCGTTACGCTGTATTCTTGCATGCCCATCGTCTCTTACGTTAGTGTCGACGATTATTGACCTAAGACATTATCGCGAACGAGCGTATTTAAAAAGACGATTGGTGCAACATGAACGATCATTCGCCCACAATTGTTACGTTCGATCTAATGCATTCTTTGAATTACTACTATTACTATTACTACTAATACCGTTAGAGAAATCACAAGTATTCTTAGAAAATAAATAATACAAACAAAATGTTGGATAATTAGTAGATTTGGTTTATACTTTTTTTTTGTTTTATCATAAAAATTTAACATTTATATTTAAAACATTTTTTATGTAGATATTAAGAAGATAGGTTACATATGTAAAACCATGTGTTTTTATCTTACTGTCGTGTGACTCTCGTGTAGGCCGAGAATCCCACAGTTACGAGGACGATACGGTAAAGCCCATTAGTCCTGCTTAGTTTCACCATAGAAAGGATTCTTATCGGGTTCCGGTGAATCCGGTGGTCTTTCTCTCTCTCTCTCTCTCTCTCTCTCTCTCTCATTCTCTCTACATTTCGTTTATTTCCTTCAACGAGGAAGAAAAGGAAAGATCGATACACTCGATAACATTAATTTCGTCGATCCTTTCGACAAATCGTTGTTTATCTTTGAACATTATCAGAAACTTCTCGTAATTCTACTTTCCTTCGATCGATTAACTCAAGATTGAATAATTTGTTTTCTTTTTTTATTTCTATTTCTATGTAAACCTTAGCCATATTTATTGTTAGTTTGCAGTCAGTCACCAATTGACTCGAATCGTTTACCGATCGTTAAGATATCGATACGAACGACACGACGATGTCGAATTGTTTTAGATAGGAATGTTGATAAAACTTAAATCGACGTGTAAGAGACAATCTCGATCTGGTAACTATTTCTTTCGTGGAAAAAAGATGCGAAAATGTTTTATTATTATTATTTTCTTTTTTTCTTTTTTCGCAAAGACAAGTAAGACAATTTGTATCTCGAATAATCGACAGTAAAGTTTTTTATATATAATATACTAACTCAGATGTGATAATATAATTTTTATCGTGCATGAGAAGTACTATAAGACTTATGAGTCGAAGCAATGACATCTTTGAAAGTTGACGTTACGTTTTTATAATTAAAAAGATAGCCGCACGATGTTATCTAATACGAGAGTTCCTAATACACGTCTGTCATTAATACAACATTAATGCACATATACGTGTGTGTGTGTGTGTGTGTGTGTATATGTATATTTTAAAAGGAAATACATAATATAGTCTAAACAATAACATCGCAAGATAGACAACTAAAAGAATCGAGTTACGAGGTATTGCACGATTAAAGATAAAAATGAAAAACTCTCGAGTCATTACATTTCTCGAATACTTTAACTTCGTATTATAGTTTTCTAGTGTAGTGTGATTATATTATATAAAAGATATAAATCATCGTTTAATTATATAATAAGTTTAATGATTGAGAAATAGTTTGGTATTCGAATTGATTCGCGACTCATCTATTAATTATTTTTTCTTCTTAACGCGTTAACCTATTTATCGGAACAGTTTGTCTGCGTAATAATACAGTGTAAATATCTACATATCTAAAGTGGTGATCCATCGTTTTGAGATAGAGATAAAAATGAAGATACTTTCTCCCACATTTTGCGTTAAGTTCAAAAAGTGTTTTTTTTTTCTTTTTTTTTTTATCGAAATCGATCTTGTTACCAAGAACATGTGATGAGGAGATCAATTTCAAGTAGAAGATATAAAATAATAATACAAAATATCATTCTTATCTGTTGAAATTATTTCTATCGGAAAAGTTATGTTTATTTTCCAACGGTACTACACGTGTTGCTGTAACTATTACTAAAATTACATTATCCAATTAAAGAAATTAGAAATGAGGAAAATTTCGATTGAATATTAAATCCGATCGAAATATATCGAATATCAAATTAAATCGTACCGAAAGAAAGATCTTTAAAACTCGTCGTAATATTAAGGATGTTGAATAAAATTTTTCCAAGTTCTCTTACGCTCTTTCATCGTCGTTAAATAATTTACACTCGTAATTGAGTACGTCATACGGTACGTGGTAGACTGTAAACATCATCGTGTGACGCATGGTATGCGCGGTATGTGGCGCATTCGAAGAAAGCCTCTTACATGCTCATAGGAAACGCAACAACGTTCCTTTGACGTTTTTCACGATCGGGATTTCGAAATAACGTTTCTACTTATTCTTTTTCATCATCTTCTTTTTATTCTTCTTCTTCTTCTTCTTCATTATTATCATCATCATCGTCATCATCATCATGGTCGTCAATTATTCTCATCTTCATTTTGTTCTTCGTCTTCTTCGTCATGGACCGAAAATTCAACCGATCGAAAGACCACTGTGCAAGAGTCACATTCCACGTAAACGGACCAGCCGTATACAAGTGCTCTGCAAACAAGGTAAATGTATTTATAGAGGGAACACGACGCACGACATCTCTTCCGTTCTCTTTGCTTCCCCTCTCATCGACGTCTAGACCGGGACTCCCTCGTTTCAAAGAGAAAGAGAAAGAGAAAGAGAAGTACTGTCGTTTCCTTCGTACCTTTATACCTACGAGGTACCGTCTTATTTTCTCAAAATGAAAGAAAAAGAACCAAAAGAGAAAAGATTTCTATACGTTCAATCGCGTATGTCATAAAAAAAAAGAAATAATTCTAACGTAAGTAAAAATAATTGCTTCCTTTCGTGAAAAATAATGACTTTTCTGTTTCTTTTCTTTTTTTTTTTTTTTTAACATTTTCAAGATAAAACGATTTCGTTTTACGACCAAGCAAGAAGGCCTTCTCAATCCTCGTTTGCTTCGCGTGCACGAGGATCGTGAAATTTTCAATTCGTTTTCTAAGTTTAGCTTGGTTGTTCGGATCGACACTCGTTACGTAGTTGCATAATTTTCGAGTTTACTTCGATAAACGGGGTGAGTATTATAAACTATGACGAGAGTCACGCGAGAGTGCACGAGAATCAGAAGAAAAAGAGAGAGAGAGAGAGAGAGAGAGAGAGAAACATAAAGAAAACAAAAAGAAGAGAGAAGGGAAAGCTTTCTCCTAATTTGCATTTCGACGCTCGTGTACACCAGTCGGCTGCAGCACGTTGTTGTAGTTACACGAACGATATTTGCCGAGTTGATTAGAGTTTGGTTCGATTCCTCGTCTCCGTTTGTTTTTCATTTTAATAACACGAAATCTCCGACTTTTCTTAGTTCAAAAAATGTGAATCGACTCATCTCAATGTCGTCGATCGTAAGTTTCTTCGTAGGACGATTAAAACAGCGGGAGGATGGAATGTCGACTTAGATTTCAATTTTATCCAAATAAAAGAAAACAAATAAATAAATAAATAATAATAAATAATCTTTAAACAAAATTTACAAATGTTTGTTGAACTTTTTATAACTCAATTAAAATTCTTCGTGATAATAAAATTATCATTGCTCCGTTAAACGTACTACTCGTTTAATTTACACACGCGAAAGTATGACAAATGTTTCATGATTATTAATTCATATATACATATATATATATATATAGATAGAACTCGCGATAAAACGAAAGGATCAATCTAACGCTTCCGTTTAATTTCATCGTAATATCCTTTTTGAATTATCCTTGATGTTAGATATGCAAGTTAGTCCTTGACACCAACAACTACCACGAAGATATTTCATTTGTCGACGGTACTCGCTTCTAATAATCGTCAGGACTTCAAGGCCGCGTGTCTCTTAAAGTGTACCGCCCACGCAGGGCTTTAGTTTCTTTAAGGTCTCGAAAGGGCAAAAAGGTTCTTCGTAGTTGTTCTCTATGAAAAGGAAGAAGAAATAGAAGATTAAGAAATAGAGTGAAGGAAGCGTGGAGGTGATGAGCTTCCGGAGAAACGTGAGAGAAACGAAGAAAGAATGAGAGAGAGAGAGAGAGAGAGAGAATGATAGAGAATTTGGGGCGGAGCACGTTGCACTCGAAACAAATAACGTAGAACGTTTCAATCTCGTCTCTGACATGAGAGAACATCGTCTCCACCTTCTACATTTCATCTTTTTCTTCTTCATCTAGGTATTATCTTTTTTTCTTCTTTCTCTCTCTCTCTCTTTCCTTTCTTTCTACCTTTATTCTACACAAGCTCTGAAAAAAAAAGGAACTCCGATTCCCTTTTGGAATTATTTTCTCCATCTAAAAATCTCTTTTATGATTATGGTCTCTTGTTGTTTTTCGAACTATTCGACTCGGTGAAAAGCCCAAAATCTTAGCAAATTATTGGCCGTAACACCGACACGTGGCATTTAAAGGGAGATAATTGATTGCTCGTACCGAGCAAGAGGAAAAGCAAAAGAGGTTACGACGGAGCGAGGTATAAATTATAATTGAATTAGTCTGACTTCTTAATTAGTCGCTTTGAAAGGTGAACTTGCTTCTTCGAGAATGAGAAAGAAAAACGATGAGTAAAAGTAAGACAGAGAAAAAGATAGAAAGAGAATAAGAGAGAGAGACAGAGAGAGGGAGGGAGATGGAGGGAAAGGGAGGGAGGTATAAGAACTCTTTTACCTCGACGACGAGCATTACCTTTGTCTCGTCATCTCTTTCTCCTCTCTTTCTCTCTTTTTCGGTCCCTCGTCATCGTTTTCTCCACTCACGAGTTCACTTCGTCCTCTCTTCCACCTACCGCGAGGTAATTTACAACGGGGGCGTCGCTGTTGCGTGTCCGACTCGCGTCTTCCTTCCACCTACCCCCCTCCCTCCCCCTGCCCCCCTTTACCACCCGTTAACCGCTCCTGTCCTCTCCTCTTTCGACTTAACACAGTGAGAACGTTGATTCTTTCTTCTCTTCTCTTCTCTTCTCTTCTCTTCTCTTTTCTTCTCTTCTCTTCACTTCTCGAGATATGTCACTCTCTTTTACCTTTTCTCTCTTACTCTCTGTCTCTTAATTTGGAGATTTCAGTCTCTCACACGTGTGGAAATCGTCTCTTCATCTTAGTATGGTGGCATCTTTCATCGGTCCTTCTCTTCTTGGTTATCCTTTGTCGGTTCATCCTGAATATAATATATTCGTAATAGGTACCACTACCACTACCACTACCATTAACACTACCACTACTACCACAATCACCACCATCATAATCGGTGCTCGAGAAGATTGCAATGGCTATTGTTTTCCTTCTGTCTTCGCTTTACGAGCGAGAGTCTCATGCTTCGTGTGCTCGAGCGTAATGAATCACGAAAGTAGTGTGTAAAAAAAAAAGAAAAAAAAATATAAATAAAAGAGAGAGAGAGAGAGAGAGAAAAACGTCATCGAGATTTCACCATGTATTAGTCGAATACATTTCTCATACGCTCGTGGTACGAATAAACATAGAAAATGTGCATAAATGGTGATTACATTCGTTTAAACAACGATATTTTTAAAAAAATAATGTATAATTAAACAATTAACTAATAATACGTTTGCGAAATATACATACTAGTTTCTTGTTAAGAAAATAATGTCTGTTTTTAATCAGTCCGTTCTTAATACATCTCACTTCATCGGAGAAACGATCGTAATTTCGTTGCAAAAGTTTATCAGTCTGACTGCGTTTTCCGTCAGCTTGCGCAAAACAAACGTCGGAATTCCCAAGATGCGACCCTTTATTCATTGTTTCTCTCTCTCTCTCTCTCTTTCTCTCTCTCCTTCTCTTTTGGTCTTTACTTCCTTCGTATCTGCTTTCCACGCTCGTAAAGCAGACGTTTATTATCTCGCGTCTCTTGCGATAAGCGTTCTCTTCCGACGACGACAACGACGACGAAGAGACAACGACAACAACGAAAGACGCGGCGAGTCTCTCTCCACCCATTCATGTCTGAAAATGCAGAACAAGACGTCCCATTCTTGTGTGTCTTCCGTTTACATACTATGTGACGAGAGTATTCTACTCACTGGGAATATACTGTAAACGCATGCTCCATTTCGCACAGGAGGAATACAGTAAATTCCACTGTTAGAAACAGAGAGAGGAAAGGGGGGGGGGTGGGTGGGAGAAAGAGAAAGAAAATAAAGAATGATCTCGGAGAAAACACACGTTTCGTAGATGAGGATTTCAAGAAGTAGGAGAATCTAACTTCGATAGGACGTAAGCTGGAATATTTCCAATTCGTTAATCTCCTCGTGTAAGATAGAAAACGATAAAGAAAAGAAGGATGAAAGAAAGAAAGAAAATAGAATATCTCGAGATAGGACAACGTTCCCGTTTGTGAGAGTCAACGACAAATTCGGCTCGTTAATTTTCAAGCCGGTAGACACGCGACCGCTGGTAATTAATTTCGAGTTTCGCCGAGATTGCATCTTATAGCGCCAGCAGCTTGTGTATCCTACAACAAGCTAGATACGAGAAGGGGGTCTCTTAAAGGTCGTACATCTTAAAAACTTACTTTTCTCTTTGTCCCAGAGAGAGAAAAAGAATGAGAGGTAATGGAGGAGTAGTAGTAGTAGTAGAAGAAGAAGAAGAAGAAGAAGAAAGAGGATAGATAGAAAAAGAGAAAGAAAGTGAAGAAGGGGTTGCTTGGTTAGTCGGTTGCTTGGTTGCTTGGTTTGTTGGTTGGTTGGTTGGTGTCCCGCGGCTAAGAATAGCAGGCGGTAGCCGTTTGGCCGATGCAAATTCGAGGCCGAAAACATTCGCGATGTATAATTCATCGTGCCGGACCCGCCGGCGTCTGCCTACACGCGATACTACGCGTGCTTTCGTGACCGTGACACAATGTTTGCGGTCGCGGGAGGGTGTGTACGTTTGAACACGCACGCGTTCCCTCACCTCCTCCTCTCTCACTCTTTTTCATTCTGTCTTTCTCTTACTAATGCTCTACCAGCACGTGGAACGTAATCCTGTACGCACGCGCTCCGTGAAACCACAACGAAAGATATACATACCTCCGGGGAATCGGATGTGTTGTTTGCGATGGAAAGATTTAATGCGGAGAAAATCGGTAGCGGCACTTGTCAATTCTTTTTCTTTTCTTTATTTCTTTTTATTTTTTTTGTTTTTTTTTTTATTTTTTTTATTTCATTTCGTCACGCTCACCTGTAATTTTATTTTTAACTTTTTTCTTCTTTTCTTCGCGTTTACTTTGTCATCGAATGTTTGTGTTTCCTCATTAGAGAGTTCCTTATTTTTTTTTCTTTTTTTTTTAATTTACGCAAGAATTACTTTTGAATTAACGCGAATGATGTTTTATTTTAAGATATTATTGAAATGTTTTTTTTGTTTAATTTAAAACAATTTTTTTGTCGTAGTGATTGACGAATCCAAACAAATTGACCCATTCTGATGCATAAAAATGTGTAAAAAGATACAATGAGATATTTAACGATTCTTCTTCTTCTTCTTCTTCTTACATATTAGTTGAAATTTATTTTCTTATTTAAAAAAAATAAGTTTCAAAGAACCGAATCGAAGACTGTAAGATCTTTCAACCGAGCCGTGTCTGACTATCGTTGACTTTATCTACTTAAAGTGGTCAGACTTTCTTCGAAGCCATCTCTATCCTTACGTCAGATCGTTCAGAACTTTTTTTTATTCGTGAAATTATTCAAATATAATATTTTTCTATTTAAGGAACAATTTATGACTCTCTTGTTTTTTTTACGATTTCTATCCTTGACCTATTGAAAATCATCGTATTTTTAGTCGATTATGTTTAAACGTTACTTAATCCATCCATCAGGAAAACATTTCTTTTTGTTCGTTGCAATTAGCAAAATTTAAAATTTGCTTGTAAAATAAGATATAATAGCAAGTTGCGAAGTTATTTCTGTCGAGTAATCGAAAGATCGATCGAAAAAAGGCGCGAACCATTGGTCAGGTTTTAGCACGTCGTCGAAATGCCGTAGAGGGTAAACAGAAATTAGAATTGCCGCGAGTGTATTAAGAGAAAGAGAAAGAAAAAAACAGAGAGAGAGAGAGAGAGAGAGAAGGGAGGGTAGAGAGGATGATGGAAATGATGAGTTGAGAAGCGCGAATTTAACGGCAGTTATTTAAGTTACGCTTATTTGTTAATGACGAAACGAAGATCCTGTTGGTATCCTGTTTAAGACTAACAGCATCTCTCTCTTTCTATCTTTCTCATTTAATTGAACGCCAATAAAAAAAGAAATAAAAAAAAAATAACAACATACACGGTATAGTATAGTATACTTGACTTCCTCATTTTAAACGTTGTTAACCAAGAAGAGGAGAAGAGCTAGTAAAATTAATTAAGAAATAAGAAGGACCACCGGCGTTGAAGACCAATCGATGATATTACCGCGGATCGTATAACGTGAATATCGAGCTTATAGCATGCTATACGTTTTATGGTCTCATCGATGGCTCGTAATAGTATTCTCAAAGGATATCACAGTTAACACGAATAATCATCATCATCATCATCATCATCATAAGACAACAAATTATCAATTGTTCAATTTTCTTATCGTTTCTTATGATACGATCTTTTCCTTTTTTTTTTTTCGTTCTAACGATTACATCGATATGAATCGACGATTAATAATTATTTTGTCGATTATATTCAATTAGAATAATTTCGTAAAAGGGATTTCATCTTTTCAACGCCTTTTAATATCACTGATAAAATCGTCCCCATCCCACCCCGTTTAAATGGGCTAAAAAAAGAAATAAATAGAAAATAATTCGAACGTGTGCGCTTGAAATACACTCGAGAAGCTTTACATTGACAAGCCTGTGGACGCCATATCGGACCACCTGGACGCGGTTAGGTCATCGTCGTTGAATATCGAGGCCAATTGGTGGCAATCCATACCGCCGATTGGATACCACGTTCCTGCTTACTATATTCCCGATTGGATATCACTCGGCCATGACGAAATCCCTCCTGCGAGAGTAGATGAAGCGACCGCCTTGGACTGGTTCTATCTCTTTTTCTCTCTCTCTCTCTCTTTCTCTCTTTTTCTCATTTTCTTTCTTTCTTTCTATTTTCAATTCTATCGACACTATCGTTACTCGGTGCAAATCACTCGCTAATTACATCTAAAACTACTCGTTCACGCACACGCAAACGATCTACGTCAAGGTAATTGTATAAGTAGGAGGAGAACGTACGTTTAGTATGCAAGTATATACATATTGATAAATATATACATATATATATTCGTAAGAATATATATATATGCAAGGTCTTCGCTAATGGCGCTCGTGTGATTATGCATATTGATGGCCGTTCTACGGTGCAACGATTGATTTCATCGCTAATTGTACTCAACCGCTTAGCTCGTTATCGCGAAAGCTACTCCTCTTTTTTTTTTTCTTTTTTTTTTTCTCGTCTCTTCTCATCTTTATCGTTTTTCTTTCTTTCATTCTTTCTTTTACTTTTAGTAGCAACGTTTTAATTAGATATATCGAGAATGCGCGTTAACGTTAGGTATATTTCATTCGATACTTCCACAACGAACTATTTCATGGTCATCTCGCGGTATACACACTCTTAAGTGATCTCATTTTATCGCGACAAATTCTCGATTACTTCAACGAGTATGTTCGCGTGTATCGTGTGTATCGATACGGTTGAGAAATTAAAATAAATGGAAATAAAATTGAAAAAAAAAAAAAATAATTCACAATACACGCGTTAATCGTTCGACAGTGGACAACTTTTACGAGCTTGATCGAGTAAGAGTAATTTTAAGAGGATATTCAAGAAGTTATTAAAAGAACAAATTACTTCGAACTAATAGATTATCGTCGTGTGTAGTCCCAGTTAGGTGAAATCATGAAAGGAAAGGAGACATTATCGTTATAGAAATACAAAAAAAAAAAACAGAAAAGAAGAGAAAGAGAGAGAGAGAGAGAGAGAGAGAGAGAGTAGGTCGACTTTAATGTGCCGATAAGGTGTCCGGTATCGTGGCCCTTTTCTGGGGTAAGCAAACATTTCGTGCTTGTTACTACTAGCACGTAGAGACAACGTAAAATCGACGAGATATCGCGAAGAAGTGAAAGAGTAGAGGAAAAGGGATGGGGAGGAGGGGGTGGCTAAATCGTATGACGTAATTCCTTTTATTTTCGTCTTACTTTTTATTTCGCTTGTTCAATTCTTGGAAAATTTTGTAAAACCATTTTAGCTTATTTCATCGAAATTGAAAGTCTCTTCTTATCTGACTCATGTATGTGTATTATACAGTGTGACATACCTACTCCCACGGTTTTGTTATCAACGAATAACCGCGAACTTCCTTTTGAAATTTCATGATTCTCTTCTTTCTCTTTCTGTCAAATTAAAGATTATTTAATATTTTTATATATTACGCATTATTATCTTAGAATACGTTGTTTCAACGAAATCCGTCAACTATCGTGACATTTTATTTATGATCCATATTTTATCACGCGTGTTTGTCATCGAGATAGATAGTAAGTAGATTTATGCTCATCGATAGGATGAGTATGGAATTGCGAGTCCATCATCTGTGCGAGTAGATCATTTTCCATTATCAAGATTTTTAATATTTTCAAAACACCACTCTCTCTGTTAGCATGAATTACAAATTTCGATTTATGAATTACTATTGTAACCTTTTTGTTTTATATAAAAGTTCAGAACACGCTTAGATTACATTTCTAATTTCTTGGATAAACGGATCGAACTCGATGTATCGAGTTGCTATTTGAATAGTGCCCTAAAAGTGCGACGGCTTTTGTGCGGATTCCTCAAGCTCTACCAAGTTTCGCATGACTAATTCTACCGGCTGAGTCATCGTCATCGAAAACGGAAAAAAAAGTATCTTTATTTCTCATATATATATGTATATATGAATAATTTTCTAACCGATCATTTCAACGACATTGTTTCGTTGAATTCTTGCATTCGTAATATTGTTAAGGATTAAAATGATAGTAAATATCGTATACGTCAAGGTAAACATTTAAACGGTAGTTTATTACATAAAAAATATGTACGAGTGATTATTCTTGAATGGCAGGACGATGTTTAAAACGAAAGAGAAAGTTTTCGTGAAATTGTGTACTCCTGTTTTATTATTATTATTATTAATATTATTATTATTATTATTATTATTACGAAATAAATGCCTCCGAATAAATCTTGTTTTTTTATTTCTTTTTATTATTATTAATTTTAATTTTCGATAAATCAAACAATCACGTTTCTTTTTTTGTTTTTTTTTTTTTTTTTTTTTTAAGTCTGGAGCTAACGGTAAAAAAAATTGAAAAGGTACCGAAAGCAAAGAGAAAGAAACGTGGTCATCCTTTGACGATAGCACGCGAGATATACTCTTTCTTCGAAAGAGAAAAAACGAGTGAGAGTTAAGTGACGATGGTGGGTGGGCGAAATGGTTATTTAAATACCCCCATAGAGCCCATTACAGATTACGGCCGAGCACAACAAACGTCGAGGCACGAGCGCTATGAGTTGAATCAGTACGATACAAGAACACGCAATGAGAGATGAAGAGAAAAGAGAATAATACAAATTTTGGCCTTTCTTTGTAACATCCTCTTCTAGAAAAGAACACTCGCTTTCTTTCTACTCTCAAACGCGAGACGATACTTTTGATTCTTCTTATTATAAAAAGAAAAAGAGAAAGAACTATAAAAGAGTATACAACAACAACAACAAAAAATATAAGTCACGCGTACAAATGTCGAAAGGTTTTCTTTCCTCATTCCGATCTTTGGCAAACGTTGAAGAATCTCATTAGATATGAATTACGTTTTAACGAAGGCACATTAATGCGTGTATGCATTTATTAAAAAAAAAAGAAAATCGATCACTATGATGTTCCCGTTTCTTTTTTTATAAACGTCAGTTAGGTGAAAGACCATAAACACGTGTGTTCGTCTCGTAAATCTGACGTCATCGTCATCATCCCGATGGCAACGATTCGTGCCCTTTCGTTGCGATAGTAAATGAATCACGTTTCTTCGTAATGCGAGCGTTACGCGTCAAGCTGCACGAATTGTTAGGTTGTTTCCTAGACCGAAGCTAAACCGATACGAGAGATGACCGAGTTTCGAGCTCTTGACGTTTAGCTCGGTGATTAGGCGATCACGTTCCATTTCAAGCGCATTTTCTCGGAGCCACGTAATTTATTTAGTCGTTCGTCATCAATTCCACACAACGAGATATATAATTTATATTTGTTTGTCACATCCTCCGCCAAAAGAGTTTATCACATTTAATCAATTTTTATTTTATGGTTTTTGTTTTTTTTATTTTTTTTTTTTTTATTATTAATATTTTTTCCTTTATCATTTGTTTCGTTCATTTAATCAACTTTCGTTAAATGTAACTCTAATTAACGTGTTACTTAATTAGTATGTTTTTATTTTTTGGAATTTTTTTCTACGTCGATTCGAACTTTGTTAAAGTTATTTTGTCTTATTCTTTTCTTACTTTTTTTTTCTTTCTTTTCTTTTCGAAGATTTTTCTAAGTAATTTTCCCAGTCGATCACGGAGGTCGTTTGAAAAAAGTTTATCGGCTGCCTAAATGAATTCCAGAGACTCAATTAACCGTGGCTTTTTTTTTGGTAGAAGGTAGTACGTAGATTAACGAACGAATTAACGAGGAGGCAAGGAACGACGAAAATTCAAAAAGGGAAAGGGCGATATCCTTCGGCTGGTTAAGAGCATCGAGTTATTCAACCCTTTTAAAATCGTCTTGAGTGAGGTACGAGGAATGCGACAGTCCAATGGAGATCTCGATTAGACTTGGATCATCCTTTAAGAAATTTTCCTTTCTACTTCTAAGTCGAATAAATATGAGGTAATCGCGTATGGGTATTACGATTAGTATATCACCTAAATATTTTTTAGTGTTATTTTTTTTTTTGGGTTTGTTTGTATTTTTGTAGATAAGAATAAAGACCGATAAAACGGGTCTTAACGATTAATCAAACAAAATATTTTTACAATACTCTTACATGCAAGTATGTGTAATTATGACATTGGACTAAAAGTAACGAAAAAAAAAATTGATAAAATTAATTTAATGATTTATCTTATTTTTTTTATTAAAACGATTTATATTAAAAAATAAATCATTAAATAAATTTATATTATTTTTTCGATATAAGCCAATAACATAATTACCAGTACATACGTATAATATATTTTTCTTTTATAAAGGGTAAGGTATAAGAGGGGGAGAGGAAGTGGAGAAAGGAAAGATTACAAATGAACTTCAATCTAATGGAATAAAATCGTAAATAGATACTTTATCGAGTTACTGGAGTATCTATTTTCCTAGAAATAAAAATAAATTATTAAAAAAAATAAAAAACGGATCAAGGCCATTAGATTTTTTCGCACGTAAGGGCTGGTAAGGATGAAATAGTCGTTTCGTCGCCACGCGCCGACTATGACGATGTGTTCTTTCTTTAACTTGTTAGTACGTAAGGCTCGCGCCTTCAAGATCGTTTTTCGTATCGAAAGATGACGGGGAAGCGTGTTGGAATGAATGTGACGCCGGCGGAACGTCGCGGCTTTCGAGCAAAAAGCATGTCGCGCGTTTCTCACCCTCCTCCTCCTCCTCCTCCTCCACCTCCTTCTCCTCCCCCAACCCTCCCCCTTGTATCCTCTTTCTATCCTTGCTATCCTTCTTCTTCTTCTTCTTTCTACTTTCTTTACTCGTCGTCCCTTGGAACACTTCACGCACGATGACTCTTCACGTAACGTTTCGCCGGTCGTTCGTCTCCTCTTTCTTCCTCTTTTCTCTCCCCTCCTCCTCTTCCTCTTCCTCCTCTTTCTCCTTCTCATCTACTTCTTCTTCATCTTCTACTTCAACATCGTCGTGGTTGTCGTCATCGTAGACGACTATATCTGCCACTTCACGTGGCACCAGCCTCCAGGCACGAGTACGACCTACTCCTTCAGGAAGAACAACCACCCATAAGAAAATAAAAGAAAAGATTCAATTTAATCAACAAGACAATTTACTTCTCGACACCATCGGATAGTTTCAACGCTTATGTCTCTTTTAAATCGACGACGCCAGACGGTATATACTTTTTTTTTCTTCTTTTATTTTATTCGTTCCTAAACGATATGATAACGATGACGAATTCGCATACTACGTTCTCTCGGTATTATTCTACGTTAAAAAAGAAAAAAAAAATAACAAGCATAATAAATGATAGAAGAATTTCGAGGAATAAGGATGACTCGTTTCGGGAGGATTTGTAAGATTAATGCAGATCGACTAACACGATGAAAAATAGTTGGCTTATTTGATTACTTAATTAGTAACTAACGTGTTCTGGAATAACCCGAGAAAAATTTTGGTCACCATTCATGGTCTCGGAATTTGGTTGTTTAATATTTAAAAAAAAAAAAAAAAAGAAAAGAATCTGTTATCTTAGGTAATTCGAGTGAACCAGCCAGTTTGTGATTTGTCGAAAGTGAGATTTTATTGAACATCAATGGACCAAGATGTTGGATCGGAATTTTATGCGAATGACGAAAAGCAAGTTATTTGTTGAATAAGTGAGAAAGAGAGAAGAAACGGAGAGAGTAGATCATGCTTGATAAAAGAACTTAAAAGACCCTATCTATGCCAAAAGAGATTAGGATTTTACGAGCCTGACGACATGCTGCCACGCGATAACGTTTACTTATATTGACGCGTAATTACCTTTAAAAATTTTCACGTCAATAAATTTCGTGCAGTTGTCGACCAATTATTTATTTAATTTATTTTTATTAGCTCGTACAGTCATCCTACTACGTCTATCTCTTTTCGATAAAGTAACAAAAATTGCGACAATCGTACAATCGATTAGAATCTCGATTATAAACGGTGATTCGTAAATTATCAAAATTTATTGGCGTTAAAACGTTCAACGTAAACGTTCAACTAGCGTAACGTCAATGCTACGGAAATTTGTCGGAATAATCTATCGAAGGGGGAACGAGACTTCTCTTCTCCATTGGTGCGAGTGATTTGTTACAATTCGATATGCCTATTTAAGAAACATTTGGGGCTTTCTATTGTCAAAAGGGAGACGACGACCAGGTGACTCTTTCGGCTCGTGCTCTTTTCAAAGCCACTAAATTTCGTGGTTTCTTTCTCTCTCTCTCTTTTTCTTGCTTTCTTATTGAATAGAGACGTTCACGATTTTCTTCCATAGGCCGAATGGGGGACTCGTTGTAACGATTTTTCATTCTTACTCAACCACCCCCCTCCTCCCATCTGCTTCCTCTTTTTTTCTGTCTCTCTCTCTCTCTCTCTCTCTCTTCGAAATAATATTTTTAGAAATCGATCACATAAATCGAATAAACTGTTTAGAAACCCCATGGACGACGGATGATGCATCGTCGGTTTTACGTTTGATAGAAATGATGAGGATTCTTTCACGATTTCTTTTAAATTTGACTCTGAAGCTGTTTTTAATCGAGGACGAAAGTTAGTCGTCAAAGTTTTGATCTAAGGTGATTCATCAACGGTAATAAAATCGATCGTTTTGAGTTAACTCTCGGTGAACGGGTGGAATCGAGAACGTCTCGATGGATGAAAATAAAATATTAAAAGAAGGAGGAATAGGAGAAGGATGAGAAGGAGGAGGAAAGAAAAGAAAAGAAAAGAAAAGGAAAAGGAAAAGGAAAAGGGAAGGAAGATGGTGGCGTTTAGGCGACACCAGGACGGCCGGTGGTGTCCAGCTGAGAACCATCGCCGACGGCGGCTCGGTAGCCGCGTTTTTCATCGGCGTGTCGGGATCATTCTATTCAAGTGTTGGCAGTTTTTCACGCGGCAGGCAACGAATATCCATCCCCACTAAAATTCCACTTTTCGAACGTAGTCCCCACGTGGCCACGAGGAGGAGGAAGAGGATGAGGAGGAGGATGTCATGCCGGTTTGTCAGAGTTTAGTCCTCGGTCGCATTCACCGTGCTGATCTCGTACCGGTGATCACACAATATCTATCTTCTCTACTCTTTTCTTCGTTTTTTATTTATTTTTTTTTTAATAAATCGAGAATAATTTACTTACAAAGTTATATTCGATCGTTTTTCGTGTCTAAATATATCGTCCCTTTATGATTAAATTATTTCATTTTATTATCGATCGGAAACGAGAATCGAATTAAATGCAATTTTGTTAGTTATTTTCTAAAAAGACAACATTTGACAAATTGGTTACGAATTTATGATAAATTCGTCAGTGACGTATAACTTTAACGCAGGATTAACGGTGACGCGTGTTGTTTGATTCATCGATATCTCTCAACGGAGATTAACGGATCGTGCCTTGGCGCGTTTTCAAAGTTTAGCACGTGGTGGTATTTTTTTTTTCTTGTGCTGTTTGATCGCACTACCCTATTGTCTCGTTTAACTAGGGACAACTGATTAGGTATAAGGAGTATTGTTTATCGATTCGATGTGGAGTAATGGGACGAAAATGATGACGTCACGAAGTACAGATACGCCGATATGTATTTGGAGATTTTACGGTGAGTATTAGATTCGACATATCGATAAAGATAAAAAAAAAAGTTGACAATGTAATAAGTAGTGACGATTATTTGTGAAAGATGTTGTTTGTTAAGACGTTGTTGTCAAGAGAACGACAAAAGTTCTGTCTCATTGAGATTCCACGAGAACTCGGAATTCTTCAACTCGGCCACGTGCTCAAAGGCGCGAAGCTTCATCGCGAAAACGTTTACTTCTGACGTGCGAGTCAAAGAGCCTCGAGTCCTCCTCCTCCTCCTTCTCCTCTTACTTCTTTTTCTTCTTCTTCTTCTTCTTCTTCTTCTTCTACTTCTTCTTCTTCTTACGAAGCAAGATACTACGTCGATACTAGAAATACTGGAAATACTGGATTTTTCACATCCTCCCTCTCGAAGAGTTTCTTCTATCATTTTTCTTCTTCTCTTTCTCTCTCTCTCTCTTTAATTTTTTCCCTTCTGTTTATTTATTTGTCTACGTCATTCTCTCACTTTCACGAATCTAACCATAATAGAATCTAAAATAATGATAGAGATACTTTCTTCTATAATGAATGTTTTAATTTTTGTTTTGAATTATTATCTAACAAGAAAACAAAACAAAAACAGAATAGAAAAAAAGAACAAGAGTAACACGTTTGATAACACTATCTATCTATCTCTCTCTCTCTCTCTTTCTCATTCTATTCGTCTCTTTGTCATATAGTACTTCGAGGCCGACTAATGAGACGAACGGCGGTACGACGAAGGTTGTTGTCAGCGGTACATCAAGCGTTGTGACTAATTTTGCAATTATGTAAAAGCCTGTGCAAGAGTTGAGGCTTCAAGCCAATGAGAGGAGGAATACTCGTACACCTTGGGACTGGAGCTTGACAGCCGGTCGCGACCGGCAGCATGAGTTCTCGCGAAAAATCGATACTTCGATCGGATCGTTCAGATAAGGAGAATAAGCCGCAACCCGATTTCGTGAGACAAGATCGAACATATCTCTCGTACTCTCTTTTTCACTTTATATCTTTCTCTTTCTCTTTCTTTCTATCCTCCTCCTCACTGACAGTATCAACGTTATTACTGTCCTCGTTAAAGCTGCTTTTGGAATATGAAATTACCTCGTCGAATGCAGAGCCTTATCTTTTTTTTTTTCTTTTCTTTTTCCTTCTCAACTTTGAGAAGTAAATGAAAAAGGATAAGAATAAAAAAATTAATATATATATAATAATGTATATAAAACATCATATATGTAAAATAAAACGTAGTACAATAACATAAACTTAGTAACGTCTCGATAATAGGAAAAGGTCTTAACGTCGTGACGTTTAGCGCATTTCTAGTTGCGAGTAGTAACCGTCTCGTCGGTACAATTAAACCTCGGAAACCTGAGAAGACTGCGTTAGGATAACCGCAGCACGCATTACACGCTCGATGCTTGTCGCGTTGGATATACGGTGATAAACGTGCGAGAAGTGAATCTCTCTCTCTTTCTCTCTTTCTTTCAAAGTTAAGAATCATTGGCTTTTACGATCGACATCAAACGATATCCAAAGTAGTATTCGATTACAAGAAGATTGAACGAAAGAGAAACAGAGAGAGAGAGAGAGAGAGAGAGAAAAGGAAATAATTGGTAGCCAAATAATGTATCATAAATCTTAATCCATTATTATCCATGATACTATAATCAAAGACATAATTAAAATAAACGTCTAACGTTTTTCACGTTGAACGAATACCAGAAATAAAACAAAGTGAACGTTTTTTTAAGAGAACTTAAACACACCCAACTAAAGTATCTTTTTGTTAGGTATTAAATCAACGAACAAAAATGTACATTAAAGTTTTTAACTTTATCGTAGCAAGCTAATAACGAGTTAAATTTAAGGAGGAAATATGAAAAAAGAAAAAAAAATTTGATAGCACTTTTTAGTATGTGCATTGATCAATTTCTGTCCCTTTTTACTAGTAACGTTTCCTTGCCCTCGTTGTTATAAACCATTGGTGTTCACCTGTCTGTTATGTTCTGTGTAACACAAGATGCATTAACATTGCGCAACTCGTGTGGCTGTGCACCACACGAGCAGCTCGCTTGCAACTGGGTTATTACTTACAAACCGTGACACATCGTCTTACTACTCTTGATTTCTAACAAGATACTACTGTTCATGTTCTTTCCTTTGAACAACAAAGTTTCGATTATATTTCCTCAAACTTACCTTTCACAACAAGCAATTTCAATAATTTAAGTTCTTAGTATGCTACCGTTTGCTTTGATTATTCCGATCGATTGATCGATAGATTCAAGCCACGTGCCACGTCAATCAAACGATTTCAAAAGATATAAGAATGATGAAGAAGAGGTTGCGATAAGAAAGAGTTCATCATCGATTAGAGTAATATTATTTCAGATACAGACAACATCGGTGAGTTGCATTCGACGAATGCAACGATGCAATCTACCAGTCGTAATTTGTCACCGGTATTTAATCATACCTTACACGTATTTTCCTCATCTATTATGAATGATTCGTTGAATCTTCTAATTTCGATTTGTAAAATTGATATAATAATCATTTTTTTAATCGAATTATTCAAGTTATTTATTAAGAATTATTTATTAGCAAAAATATGACGATTTAGTCTCCAATTAAACATAATTATTTATGAAATAATATAGATATACGATTATTGATTTTTCTTTTTTTTTTTTTTTCTATTTCGATTAATTCTTATCGATAAAAATAATTTGTTGTTACAGGTTACCACAGCTTGCCGTTTTAGCGAAGATTTTGTGCCTCCTGATGGTAAGTTTTTCATTCTTACGTAACACTATTATCTTCGATCGAGATTCGAAATAGATTTGCGATATCTTGCGAAGACTCGAAACTTTCTAACGATCTTGTCTTATAGCTTGAAATAGTAAAGGATCCTTAAATACCATAGAATTTCATCGGTATTATCTATCTAAGAAAAAGTTATTAAAAGTTTCTTATATTCGGTAGTAGTTCTATTCTCTTTGAAAGAAGTAAGTAGATATAGAGGTATACCCACCGAACAGTTATACTACCACGAAATCGACTTTCAATAGGTTAGTCAGTGACACGCAAAAGTTTCGCGAGAAAACTCGTAGTAGAAGAGAAACGTGTCGTTATTCTTACTGCTTTTGCAAGCTGGCATACATTGTACTTTTCATTCTTATCTATCTCACACAAACACTATAGGTATATACTCCAGTGTGTGCATGTATCTACATAGTACGTGTAACCGACCGATAGTAGCACGTTCCCTTTCCTCATCCTCTTCTTCCCGTAGTCTGTTCGGTGACCGGGTCAGATCAGAGATATCCTTCCGTGCGAGAAAGAGAGGATGGAATTCGTGTTACGAGTTAAAGATAAAGATAAAGATAAATAAAAAAGAAAAAATACTAATAAAAAGAGTAGAGAAAGAGAAAGAGAAAGAGGAGGAGGAGGAGGAGGAGGAGAGAGTATCGCGTGTTGGAAGTCGTGCCAGGACTTAGTAAATCGACGATTACGTCGGCGAGCACCTTACCTGCCATAGATTAATGATCGGTGCTTCCACTCCTACACGTTTACAACGCCAAAGATTTATATCGACGTGCTCGTTCGTTCGTTGCCGCCTTTGAGCTTCTACTTTCTTACCTACCCGATGATCTCTTATACCTTCCTTTCCCCTTGTACCTTTAATTTCGCGCTCTTGTATTCGCGACACGTTCTCATATCTTTTTCCCCTTCTTCCATCTTCTTCTCTTTCTTCTTACTAAC